>NW_020528797.1:0-148563 GCF_003368295.1 Carassius auratus | reverse complement strand
AGGAAATAAAATAAAAAGTCTAATCTCCTGATATCCAGAGTTCAAGATAAAGCACCCCTATAATCTTTAGGGTGACAGTGAATAGTCTCTCATCAAGACCCTGCAATTATCAGATGTGCCTGTAATGATTCTGGGCTGGAGTCCAGATAGATCTGAGAAATAGATTGTCTTTAGTTGAGCTCCCTGCAGAGATCCCATCAGTCTTGTCCAATCATCAGCCACAAACAGTGATGTCAGAAAAAAAACATTAACCAATTAATGGCTGTTTATTACTAAGTCCTTTCCAGCAGGAGCCTCCAAAAGCCCAGTGGATCGATAGAGAACACAGAACTGCTTCCTACCATGTTGTTTTATGTTCTCAATTCAGTTTCGGCAAACATCCGATATTACTCCCATCAGTAGTCCTGAGAGGTCTAAATAACTGAGGATGACTTGTCGCGTATCTCTCCTCAGAAAATGTGTGCTATAGACATCATCTTTATGTTGTGGGTAGTGGCCTCATGGCCAGAGAAGCATGTCTCTCGAGAGAAATCTGTTCTTTTCTATAACATACGTCAAGGCTTCTGTTGCTGGACTCTCTTGGTGTAATGTCTTTGAGAGAGATTTAAAGACCCTATGAGAAAATGAAAAGCAGAGTTTTGTGTGCAAGCTTTGCAGTCCTCTGCCCAACTGCCCATGCTGTCATACTATTGTTGCCTATAATATGTCTAGAAAAAAACAAAATCACATTTAAAAGTTGCAACGAAAATAAGAATGTCCCTTCTCCTAAAACATTTCACTGTATATGAAAATATGAGACTGGCTAGTTGTCCCACAGGAAGATTGACACATGGGCAACACAATTCCTAACATGAATAAAAAGGATATCCTACATTAACAATGAGAAATTTACGTTATGTATATTAGGTGTAACAAGCAAGTTTCTGTAAAGAAGATTAAAATTCCTTTACATAAAAAAAGATTTAAAATAATAAACATAAAACAATAAATGCATACATTTTTTATATAGATAAAAGCAAAGAATAATAATAAAAATAATTTTAAATGTTTCACAATATTTAGCTTTTTTGTAAATTAATGTAGCCTAAATCCTTTCAAACACATAGTTTTATTAATTCTGCATGCAACCCTGTTGTAAACATAAAACTGAACATTTCATATACTACTTGTGAAAAATGTCAGCTGAGCATCTCTGATTTAATGGCATTTTTAAATATGTATAATAAACATTTATTGCTTGCAGGATATGGAGACTACATTGATTCCTTAGTGGAAATCTGCTGTAACCTCGGTATAAACATTTTAACAGCTTGTACTGCTTTCATGCAGCCTAAAGTGTTCAGGTTTATGTAACTGTAATCTTCCTGTTGCATTCAGTCTAATCTCGGCCTTTTCCATTTCCATCCATTGGTAAAAAAAAAAAAAAGAGGCTTTTTGGAGTCAGTTCGATTTTACTCATTATATTCCTAAACACTGTTGGCAGTTCCATAGCCTTATCTCATTCTCCAATGCACACAAGAGCTGTTTTTTCCACCAATAGAAGCCTTTGCCTTCACTTGTGAGAACATGTCAGCCATAACAGCTCAGTACCTGTGACCTCCTGGAATCAGCGTCGCTCTAAATACCTCTGTCTGGATACGACTGCGAACCGCACGGCATGTAAATAGAGGTTGTGTCCTAGCAGTAGCTCACAGCAGCCAACTGCATGGAAACAGACACAGAGGTTCACATTAGCATGGTGAAGAAATGCTGCAGCCATTTGCTTCAGATTATGAAAGATTGGGGGTGAAAAGGACATTAGTTCAGTCTGGTGTGTGTGTGTGTAGCCTTTTATATGATGAGCTGTATTCAGTAGAAGCTTTATCACCATGCTGCTGGAAGAGGCTCTCAATATCCCTCGTAAAAGTATTTATGTACCAGTCTTTTGGGATTGCACTTTCTTTGTGGTGAATTTAAAGGCTGAGTTGTAGCAAATGCATCTTACTGTCAGGGGAAGAAGCGAGAATCAATGGCTCACAAGTTGAAGACTTTATTTTTGAATGATTTCATTTGCAATTAATAACTTTCACTCTTCTAAATATGTGCTATAAAGCTATGCTACGTTCAACCGTACATATTTATTTAATCATGTCAGAGGCTATGTGTTATAAAGTGTTATGTCTAAAGGTATCATGTTGGTTAATTAGTGGTTCTTGCTAAATCAAGCATGACTATTTTTATTTCTCATTTGAACAAGCCCCAGCATTAGCTATGGATATGAATGATAACTCAAACTGTATGTGAGTGTTTTGTGCCACTATTTTTGTAAGCTATTCGGCATATGATTTTCACCTGGCAAACAATAAAATGTGCAACACAAACTCACAAGCTTGAAATAAAAGAGGAAAGCAAACAATATGGCTTTCATTCATTTTTCATTGGAAATGCAGCAACCATCTATAATATCATAGAAACCGCTCAAAATCCCTGGCAATAACATAGCAACGGCCTAGCAACATTCCAGAACACACCCTAACAACTAAATGTAATGCCCAGAAACCACCCAGAACACTCTAGCAAACAAATCACAATGTCTTAGCAACCACTCAGAACACCCTAGAAACCTCCCAGAAAACACTGGCAACCACTTAGCAACCAGCACCTCAGCAACCACCCAGAACAATCTGGCAACCAAATCACAATGCCTTAGCAACCACCAGAAAACCCTGACTACCATATGGCGACGCCCTAGCAACCACCAAAACACCTTAACAACCACATTGCAATGTGCCTTTAACTAGCACCCCAGCAACCACTTTACAATATCTTAGCAACCACTTAAAACACCCTTAAAATAACTGCGGAAACCCTGGCTATCACATAGCAATGCCATAGTAACCACATGGAACACCCTAGTAACCACACAGAAAACCCTGGCAACCACACAGAATGTCTTAGCAACAACATAGCAATGACCTAGCAACCACCCAGAAATCCCTATCAACCACACAATTAAACTGTGTTTATAATTATAGATTTATGGACCGCACATGAGAAAAACAATCTGCTGTAAAGAGCCACGCTAATATTGAGCCAGTCGTACAAGTGATAAGTCATACCACAAATGCCACGAACAAGAAAAACAATTCTAATTGCAAATACAGCACCAATTATCTGTGTGATCAGAGGTAAATAATAGAAACACAGAGGATTTGTCTCTGAAATAATCATGTCATAAACCTCCACTAACAAAATAGTGTTGTTAACGGGAGCTTCGTGACATGAGGATTCTGCTTTAATTGTAGATTTTTGACAGCAGGTCTAATTGTAGTCCGTCTCTTGGCTTTTGCCTGCTTTAGTTTGAGGTTATGTTAATTATGACTAACTGCCTCAGGCTCGTTTCACATGTGAGACACTAACAGGTGCACTGATGCTAACATCCCTACTCTTTCTCCACCAATCTCTCCGTCAGCTGCTTGAGTGGAAAATGAAGAGATTATATCCTCAGCCACAGAAGAACATGGAACGTCAATGGATTGCCACAAATGAATACAAGAATAAATTAATAAATGAGGAAAAAGAGAGAATGAGGGAAACATTTATTACATGAAAAGCACATTAAGACTTTTGCGTAAGCCTAAATAAGATCTAAGCATTCGCCACAATACCAGGATCAAATTTACCTCTTTCCCCACTTTTAAGCTCCACATTGTTATGGTGTGTGCCCACCAAAATGCAAATTGTATTTATTTTTTGTTCTGTTTCTTCATGTTATTCCAGACAGACTGGATGATGGTGAGATCAGATCTCTGTGTGGAGCACTGGCTGCTGTCAGACTCCTTGTGCAAACAAAAATCTCACTGGATTATTACATTTAATGGCAAAAATATTTGGAAATGTAAACTGATATTTACTACTTAGGGTTAGCGTTAGGGCAAAGATAGGACACTACAGCAAAGATAGAAATAACTGACTTAGAACCATTTATATATATATATATATATATATATATATATATATATATATATATATATAATAATAATATATATATATATATAAGTGTGTGTTAGCAGACTAAGTTAGGAAAGACTAGTTGCAAACAAAAGGGTCTTTGTATTGCTTAGATTCTCTGCAGAGAATGATCTGGTTTACACACAGCTTCTGAGTCTGTGTGCCAAAGAGATAACACACAGACTCACAGTCCACTTTTTATAGAATGTAAAAGATACATCGAAGGACAGACTAGGACCTTTGAGCCAATCACGTTGCTCAGTGCACATCACCTCATAAACTCATGTACATCTCATGCACCTCTCCCTGGTACGGACTCTCAGAACTAACTGTTCCTGGTACATGGTTCCTCTTTAGAAGTTGTTTTTTCAGCCTAAAAGCAGTTACGTGCACAGGTTTACACAAAGAACTCATTGTCCCTATGGACTATATATATATATATATATATATATATATATATATATATATATATATATATATATATATATATATATATATATATATATATATATATATATATATATATATGTATATACAGTACTACCTTGATCATTTTATGTTAAAAAGATAACTTAATTAGATGAATGCAATCAATGCCAAATTAACAAAACAAAAAATTTCCATAACAGTGGGAGGGAGTGAATGACACTGCTCTATTCCACCCTCAATACCCATGGCTGAAGTGCCCTTGAGAAAGGCACTGAACCCCCAGTTGCTCCCTGTGCAATGGATCTATAGCTGCCCACTGCCTCTGGGTGTGGTTCATGGTGTGTTCACTTCTCACTGCTGTGTGTGTGCACTTGGATAGGTTAAATGCAGAGCACAATTCCGAGTATGGGTTACCATATGTGGCAAATGTCATGACTTTCACTTTCACATAATTCTGATACAACCGGACGTGTCAATAAGCTCTTCACTGATTGGCTTGCGTAATCATGCAAATTTTTCTGCTCGAGTTGAAATTCTGAAATTGCACAGGAAATGCAATTGAGGTGTACATTGCATGTTCGTGGCAACTGCGTTGCCCAATTCGTGTCATTTTAGTTTTTTGCCTGGCATGAACTTGTGTCTATTAGCGTCTTTGCTTTGACTTTGTAATATACTTGCACAAATAATTACATTTCGCTTTTAAGGTGAATCTAAAAGCAAATGCTCTGAAATGGTTTCAATCGTACCTATCTGACAGAAGGTTTTTAGTGAAACTGGGAAATTTTTTGTCTTCCCCTGCTCCTCTGACCTGTGGCGTTCCACAAGGCTCTATTTTAGCTCCCTCTCTTTTTTCTCTGTACATGCTGCCTCTGGGTTCTATCCTAAGAAAACATGGTGTGTCTTTTCATTTCTATGCAGATGACACTCAAATCTATCTTCCAGTTAAGAAAAACAACTCCACTGCGATCACTTCTCTTCTCCAATGTTTAGAGGAGGTGAAATTATGGCTAGCCCAAAATTTCCTCTTCTTAAACGAGGCCAAGACCGAGGTAATTATTTTCGGTCCAAATGACAACTCTCAGTGTATAAGCCCTGAGCTAGATAGTTTATCCGTTTTTAGATCCTCACAGGTGAAGAACCTAGGTATTACTATTGACCAACACTTAAAATTTGATAGACATATCTCTTCTGTTATTGGATCCAGTTTCTATCAGCTTCGTTTACTGTCTAAAATTAAAAACTTTCTCACTCCAAAAACTCTAGAAATGGCTGTTCATGCATTTGTTACATCGCGTCTAGATTACTGCAATTCTTTATATTGCGGTATATCTAAATCTCAAATTGCACGACTTCAGCTAGTCCAAAATGCTGCAGCCAGACTTCTTTTAAACTGTCGTAAACATGAACACATAACCCCAATTCTCAGATCCCTTCACTGGTTGCCAATTTCTCAGAGAATTGACTTTAAAATTCTCCTCTTCATTTATAAATCCCTTCATAACAAAGCTCCTGTCTATTTATCTGAACTTCTTCATCCTTATACTCCATCAAGAAACCTACGTTCCTTTGACCAGGCTCTGTTGGTGGTCCCTCGTGTTAGGCTAAAGCGTAGAGGGGAGCGTGCATTTGCAGTGGCTGGGCCACGACTCTGGAATACCCTGCCTTTAGAGATCAGACTGGCCCCTTCCTTGTCTATTTTTAAATCCTTGCTAAAAACTTTTTTATTCTCCTTAGTGTACTGACTACTGTGTTATGCTACATTTTGAAATGGGTGGTTTTAAATTTTTGTCTGGTCTATTTTATTTTTTATTTATTTTATTTTTTATTTTTCTTTATGTATATGCAATATTCTTGCTCTTATGTAAAGCACTTTGGTCAGCCAGGAGGCTGTTGTAAATGCGCTATACAAATAAACTGAACTTGAACTTGAATGCATCATTATGTCCTCTGAACTTTTATAGCCTAGATTCATAAGGAATAATAAGGAGTATAACATTCAATAATAAGGAATTTTCTTACAATTAAAGCTTTTTTTTTATATATAGAACAAACAAGTCTTCTAAAGCTGCTTTTTAAATTGTCAATTCAATAATTTACCCATTTTCCACAATAATGTGCCAGCCAAAAAAAAAAAACAACAACTTTTGTATAACATTCCATTTTATCATGCAGACATTTGGGAAAGGTTATTTATGAATGTAGTAGCATTACCAAAAAAACTGGAAAAAACGTGACCAATGGATAAACAACATATTTGTTCTAATATTTTAAATATATTATTATAGGGCTTTTCTAAAAAACTATTTTGATATGCTCAAATGAATTGCGTGTGCCTGTGTGTGTGTAGAAGTATATCTCAGAATGATTATATGAAACAATGTATTAATTCCCCTGAGACCTGAAAGAGCAACCTCTGAGCAATAACATTTTCTATACAACATTACATATGTTTTATCAATTTCTGGTTAATGTCTTCATAGCCCAGTGGGCTACAAAGATTCATTTTAATGAATGGCTTCAGATCCTATTCTGCATGGATTCAAATCTAAAATGAAAAGAAATGCCAGAGAAAACGATCCATGCTAATCCAAGCACAAGATACACGAGAGCAAGCTGTCATTGTTATTGTCGCCGAGGGCAACGAAATAAGGATGTTGCTGTACTAATAATTCATTACTTACTCAACACAATTCCAGATGCAGACTCAACAGGATTGCTCTGTGGCCTTCTGCTGCTGCCACACCTATTTCTGGATCACGTTGGCATCACATTTACTTCCTTTAGTTATTAAAAATAATAATTTTTAACACATAATACTGCCTTTCTAAATAGCAATTTCATTATACCATTGCTAGTGTTATGCTCTTCGAGTTTTAGCTTCAGTTCATTTTTAAAAGCTCTTTATAAGAAGAATGCTCTAAAAAACACTACAAAGAATCTTCAAAAGTAAATTTACTTGGCTCAAAGACTAGGAGCTTTTCTATGATAAGTAAAATGAATTATGATGCTGCATTGCATTTTTTCAGAACTGGCACATTTCCGCTTAAAATTGTAAGAGGACAGAGTGAATCAATATTTGGTTGGCTTTCCCATTAAAATTTGAGACTGCAGTAATTAACTAGATAAATAATAAATGCAATAGTAATGAGGTGAAAAGTGTAAAGAGAAATCGACGGGCTCTGGAGATGAAATACCTGCCCTCTTAGAAGCAGAGCGTTGACATGCAGTACAAACATTTCTACATGAAGCCGCTCAATCTGCATCAAAAGACACTGAAATTAAGGATGGTTGCTGTTTTTATAGGTCTATTTTTTTTCTAAAACAAAATACCAGTATGAGATCACTTCTTTTGACTTTACACCAAATAAATAAATAAATGCTTTTACCTCTTATACCAAACATGTACTTTGCATACAAGATTCTAAACCAGAAAAAAAAAAAAAAAAAATCACTGCCAGAAACTTTATAATTATTAGTTTGTTTTCCTGTTGACAAAGTCCTACTGAGGCTTCTTCTGAAGAAAGCTTTTAAGAAAGTTCACAGCTCGCAGATTGCACTCACTGGGGCAAAACAAAGATGCTAAGGCCTTTTGAACATGGCAATTAAATCCCTCTCAGGCTTTAGCGCTCTTGTCCATTAACATTTACCTCCCTATCTCTCTCTCTCTCTCTCGCTTTTTTTTTTTTTACAAAAACAAAAAAGAATGTGGAGAAACTTGTAAAGTGCTTTATACTTTTCTGTGCAAGACAAACAAAAGGTCCCCTAACCTACGTAAGTCCCCATAAGTGTAATATCTGTTCAACTGTTATTCATGCATATTATGGCAATTATTTTAGGCCAGTTTTAAACATCCTGAATCTGTGGCATGTGAGCATTTTAGTAGGATAATAGTATTTAAATCTAAATGTTAATGAATTGACACAGAATGCAATCCAAACCCTAATGTGTAGCTTTAAACTGCTTTAATCACTTCATTTTTTGTCAGATTCACTGACAAAATTGACTGACGGTTTCTTCATAAGAGCCTTTGCTGTGAACGATTATGTTGATAAATTGGTTTATACGACTAAAATAGGTTTATCAAAGATATTCATTCAAGGAGTAATCATTAAAAGAAATAAAGCTATATTTATGAGATATACAGTACAGACCAAAAGTTTGGACACACCTCCTCATTCAAAGAGTTTTCTTTATTTCCATGACTATGAAAATTGTAGAGTCACACTGAAGGCATCAAGGGCTATTTGACCAAGAAGGAGAGTGATGGGGTGCTGCGCCAGATGACCTGTCCTCCACAGTCACCGGACCTGAACCCAATCCAGATGGTTTAGGGGTGAGCTGGACCGCAGACTGAAGGCAAAAGGGCCAACAAGTGCTAAGCATCTCTCGGGGAACTCCTTCAAGACTGTTGGAAGACCATTTCAGGTGACTACCTCTTGAAGCTCATCAGGAGAATGCCAAGAGTGTGCAAAGCAGTAATCAAAGCAAAAGAAGGTGTGTCCAAACTTTTGGTCTGTACTGTATAAATCAGGAGTGGGGAACGTTGATCCTGAGTTTAGCTCCAACCCTAATCAAACACACCTGAACAGGCTAATCAAGGTCTTCAGAATACAGATAGGTTTTTTTTTTTCATGGTTGGAGCTAAACTCAGCAGGGACACCAGGATCAACGTTCCCCACTCCTGGTATAAATGATATAAAGTCAGATAAACTACAATTACATGACCATTCAAAAGAGCTCTGTAAGATGTTTTTGAAAGAAACATCTTATTTTGACAAAAGCTGCAGTTATTTTGATTGATTTAGTAATGCGAAATATTAAATTCTAAAAATGCTAAAAAACATGCTACAAACATGTCTGTCAGTCTATCTATCGTAGACTGCATAACTATTTTAGTCTTCAGTTTTTCAAACTTGCAGCTTGATAAACTATATTTTAAACATTCAGACTAGACTTTATGAAGCCAACATCAAAGTTTGTTTAAAAACATTACTATCTATAGTGGTTTGTTTATAAAAATAAAAAATAAATCCGTTAAACCAGTAATATGTCAAATATTAATATAATTTCAAATTCTAAACTGTTTCTATTTTAATAAAGTATTTTAAAAATGTAATTAATTCCTGTAATGGCAAAGCTGAATTTTCAGCAGCCTACTATCTTCAGTGTCACATGATCCTTCAGAAATTATGCCGTTTGTTTTATTAGTTTGTTTCTTCATAAAAGCCTTTATTGGACAGGACTGTGTTGATACATATGTTATAGCGAATTGCAAAAATAGGCTCATTGGAGAGGTTCTGCTCTCAATGTTGATTTTGGGATCTGTTTAAATAAATTCACGCCACAGACACAGGATGTGTGAAACAGGCCTAATTCCAGCTGTTGCTTGACTAAACAATCAATGAACAAAATTTTCAGTGACACAACTCACTGGATAGATGGCACCGCTGTTGTGTTAATGCCCATAAACTGCTCTGTGCAGCTTCCAAACCCCATCCAGATCACAGAATACACACCGGTGGCAGGATCTAATCCAACGAATCAGAAGCAAGACTGGAACAAACAGCCGCTGTGGGACGTACATGTACCTCTCTCCCTTGGTTCCAATGACAAGACGCAGGTCTATCATCCTTGATTTCTCTGATCTTTAGAGGCGATTCTTCTCAGAGTGATATCTAGACAGGGAACAGAATTGAATCTAGGTTCACCTTTTGGACCCTGGCAAATTCAGAGTGAAAACTTTCCTATTAGCATACCATCAAATTAATACTGTTCTGTCACGATTCTACTGCTTTTCTATGGAAGCATGAGCTAAAGTTTGAAATAAGATAATTACATTTGTGAGACAAGCCACAATAAGAGAAAAAGAGATGAGAGATGAGATGAGATTTAATATAACAGTATAAGATAATCACTGTGACATTGTCTACAAAGTAACACTTCTGAGAAATATCTTTCTATTTAAACATATTTTAAAATGTATTCCTGCAATGGCAAAGCTAAATTTTCATTATCATTATACCAGTCTTCAGTGTCACATCACCTTTCAGAAATCAATCAACCGTGAGGCATATTTTCTTTTTAAAATAAATTTATTTTAATTTTAAAAGATCAATTTTTTAGAAATACTGTTTATATGTAACAGTATAAAAGTCTTTACTGTACATTTAGATTTTATTAATCAATATTTGAGTTATTAATCCCCCCCCCCCCCCCCCCCCCTAAAAAAAGTACTGACTTACCATACAATACCACAATGTTGAGAGTAGGTATCTTAAATGTATCTCACAAACTATACTATACCTAACAGTAATGGCTAGATTGAGTCTGATTCAAACCAATAACTCTCAAGACAGTTTGAGGCTGTTGCATGAAACTAGTTCAAAATAACAGCATTTATTTGAAATAGAAACATTTAGTAACATTAAAAATACTTTACAGTCACATTTGATCATTTAATTATTAATTTATTTTATTTCAATAAAAAATTTAATATTAATAATAATAAAAAAATTTTTTAACAATACTTGTACTTGTGTACTTTTTCCACTTCTACTTTTTTCAGTCTTTTTCACTCTTAGACAGAAACAGGCTTCCATACCATTCTGAATACAAATAAATGGTGGTCTCAGGCTCTCTTCACCTCATCTTGCTGAGTCCACTTGGAAACAGCATTTATAAACTATTTTCTTACCACCATGAAGCAACATGAATTCTCTCTCTCAAAAAAAAAAATTCCCAATCCTATTCTGTCTATAAACAGTGAAATGACAGATTACCCAGGTGCTCTGGTAAATGCATTTTAAAGAAATGCTGTACTGTCCTGCAGTACGCAACACAACCCACTCATTGTGCTGAGAGTGTTTTGCACATTTTTTTTTCAATCCCTGTGACTCTAATTGAAACGTGTTTTGTGTTTTTTAATTTCTTGGCTTTGGCTGTGTGTTGCGGTTCTTTCAAGGGACCACTTTTTATTTACTAAGAGAGAAATATGGTGTAGACTCTAAATAAATCAGCTGGAGCTTAATAATTAATCTCCTTAAAATGACTTTATAATGTTATATCTTTAAAATATTTTACTAAATATGAATCAGGGAACTATAGCAGAGAAGGGCATTCTTCTCATTTTTAAAAGCTCTTCCCTTAAACTATCTAACTCATAACTAACATACTAAGGTCATGCCAGTAATCCCATGTGGGAAATAACAGCCAACAAGTTCGACACTAATAGAATTAAAAGGATTCCACTGAGAATGGGGTTAGTGATCTGTAGCAAATTTTTGTTTGCTCTCTTGGGTCTATAATTGATTACATATATCCAATACCTAGCCACATACAGATTACTGTGTAAATGCCTATATAGCTATAGGTTTTGACATCAGTTTAACAGATTAGTGGCTGGTTACATCAGGGGTTGAAAAATAATCTTTTGTCTCTGGGTCTTAATGAGTCCAGAAAGTGGATGTTCGATTGTGTTTCCTGTGTTGGTTTCGACACTCCTGGTGGACTGAAACTAATTCTTGCAGAAATTGGGAAATTAGAGAAATTAGTAAACCTAGCAAAGCTTGATTATCTCTTTAACATTCAAGGGGCAATTCACTTAGAATTCAATAGGAATTGCACCCTCTGATATTGATGTCAATTTAAAGAGCCAGTAAGATGAAAATTCTAAGCTTCCTATCACTGTCCTGTACAATAGGTTTAAATCCATCCAACGTTAAAAAACATTGTCATTTTGTCAAAATATAATTTTAAAATTACCTCAATTCTCAGAGATCCCCAAACGGTTCGCGCGAAGCTGTTCAAAAGATTCAGTTTCCTTAAACCCCACCTTTCGGTAGCATACTGTGTTCTGATTGGTCAACTAACATAGTCAGTTTTGATTGGTTGTTCCAAACACAACTTCATGGTAAACAATGCGTTAACATCTTTTTGGGGTGAATTATGTCTTATTCCTCTCATCACGAAGCAAACAGTAAAATAAAAAACTTGAACAGTCTCGCTGCTTTTTCTTCTGTGTGGGTGTATTCAAGCCGCGCGCTTCAGTTTGAATCTGAATAGCGCGTTCAGCGCGGGGGCATGGTCACATTAAATATAATGAAGGGAGACGTGAAAAACGGACATCGCGTTGTTTTCATATGGATTACTTTATCACAGAATATCTGTTAGCAGCACTTGTTACACTTCATTTTAATGACGTGTTTGTAAATGAAGATCAGCACAGACAAAGGCTGCAGACAGCAAACATACTGATAAGACGCTCGGGAGAAAACAAACACATAACTTCATAATCATACTTCGCGTTGTGATTCGGAGATGCTTGTTGGTCTAAATAAAGTTGGTAATGAACCCTTTTTTATGGCCAAACGCTTTGAAAATCCCACCTTGTACTCACCGAGATTAGAAAAGCAGTCATCAGTGAAATGTTGTAAACACAACAAAATGGATTTGTTGTACTGCTCTGGTATTGTGGTAAAAATGAATTTTAGCCATTGGTTCTTCTGATCTTCATTCTTTAGCAGTGAAAATAAAACAAACTTGCCTTTACAATTAAAAACACACCGTCTCCTCGACATGATGCTATCCAACCAGAGCGTCTGTGTGGGGGGTGGGGCAGGTCAGAGTTCCGTTTCTCCCAAGACGGTAGGCGGAGATTATTATGCAAAGTGCTCCTAGTGACGTACATAGAGATGGGCAAAAGATTTGAAATCTATAACGACTCGTTTCAGCAATTCAGAGTCGACTCCTTACTTTAAATGCCAATAACTTTATAAATCGTGTACTTTTTGGTTTAATTACTTTGCACATTGTTTACACTGATGGACAGCTACAACATACACTGTAATAAAGGTAATTATTGATTTCCCATCTGTGTGGCTCTTTAATTTCAGGCTGGCTGGACTATCTCAATCTTGCATGCTAATGCTGGGACTGACCATCATTGTGATCCAGGCTCCTGATGCTTTTTAAATTGGCAAAGGTCAATATTCTTCTCCATCATTTGATGAAAACAGCTGATACAACCAATACAAAATGCAAAATGCAAAAAAAAAAGAAAGAAAAAAAAAACAAACAAACAAAAAACCACCAACAACAAAAAAACATCCTACTTCAATTACTTTCCCCACCTGCTTTCTGCGGCCCTATGGTGAAACATATATTGCACCAGGCAAATTTCACAGTGATATTTTGTGAATAACATGCAATCTATAATAAACCTAATTTGCATAGAAAGGAGACAGGACAAAGAATGACAGAGCCATAATTCAACGGTGTATTTAGTGTTTATTTGAATTGGGTTGTGTGCGGTTAGTGAATGTGATAAATCATGATAAAGCATTGTCCATCCTAAAATTATGATAAAAAAAAACACACTGTATATTGTAAATAACAATGTTTTTTTTTTATACTTTAAATCGTTCTATAAGCAGTAAAACAACACAAACAGGAAAAAATGCATTTTAAGTTTAGAAAGTTTTACTCCAAACTAATCGCGTTTTGAGGGGGGTCCCTCTGTAAAAATTGCTTTCTGGAGGCTAAAATAAACATTATTTTGGTTGCTTCAACCCGCGGCAACAGTGATAAAGTAGTCCAAATCCACGGGAAAACCACGAGCTTGGCAACACTGTGACTAATAGTAATTTCTACAATGACAACGAGCGCTGACGCCGCGGGGTCGGCGTGACACAACAATCTAATTTCTAATTTTGCACGCTAATTTTGTCTCCATGCTACACTAAATAGTAAGGCTTTCCTCTGTGTATACATATCCTTACAAGTACAATTTTAGCTGGATTATTTATGTCCCCTTCAAAAATTTTGCTTGAGAGATTTTATGGTTATTGTCGTCGTCCACAAAAAAAAAAAAAAAAATGCTTAAAGTATCATGGTCAGTCAGGTCAGTCTATTGCTGTAGCAGAACTTTTTTGCAAGAGAAGATTTTGCGATCTTACAACCCAGACTGATTTAATTTCCATACCTTAAAGGAAAACGCCACCCTTTTTCCATATTTTCACTATGTTCTTCCCTCAAATTAGACGAGTTGATAAGTACCTCTCCCGTCTCAGTGTGAGCACTCAATCGCTGTAGCACTTAGTAATAGTAATAGTAATATCATCACTCCTGAAAACTTCCTCTCCCTCTCCCTGCATATATATATATATATATATATATATATATATATTATATATTATATATATATATATATATATATATATATATATATATATATATATATATATATATATATATATATATATATATATATAAAAATTTGACTCTTATTTTCAAAACTCTGTGCATGTTTTCCTGTTCAGCAATACATAAATAATAGAAGAAATATACTTTCACTTTGATCATACTGCATGCCTCTGCAATGCTGGTTACCAAAGTTTACAATAACTTGGGTCACTAATTGAGCCGTCTGGCAAATGAAAGGATGTTCCTTTTACATTTTAAAAAGCCTTTTCTGTTGGAATACGGATCTTAAATAAATAAATAAATTCAATAAAGATGTGTCATTGAATTTGCAATATAAAGTAGCTCACATAATGTACAGAAGCTTCTTTCCAGACTTCTGATAGTTGTTTGCTGAACCAGCTGGACTTGATAATCCACATCATCTTTCTGGGTTCAGTTCACTCTAAGGTGCTAAATAATTTAGTGCCAGGAAATTGGCGCTACAAAAAAAGTGCGCCCGATTTACTCTGGTCCACTGTGGTCATCAAATCAGCTCAGTTATTTCCTTTAAAGGTCTACATATACTCTTCAGGGACATGAGGACATCTGCTTATGAAAAACCAAAAAAAGTTCAGTGACTTCTCTATGCGAGTATTTTAACACTGGCCGCTCCATATTTTGTAGTAGGTGAATTAAATAAAGCCACAAATAGCCTTGGCACTGTCAGTTACACTGTGCAGCATTTGATCAAAGCTAAAATGTACTAAGACCTGATTATAGCTGGTTTTGAGTTTAAAGAGAATCTCACAGCAGTGTCTGACCCAGTTTAACTTAAAGAGAGGCTGCAGAAGTGCTTTATCCTGTCAATCAGTCAGTCAACCTCTCTTCATTAGGCCTGTGGTGATCCCTTCTGCGTTTCCAGCAGTTCTGCGGTGCTGTGATGTGATGTGAAATTTAGCGCCCTTGAATCATTTACCCAATGAGTTCATTTTCTCGGGTCTCAGGTAATTGATTCTTGAAGAAATGGTGTAAATAACACGTTTACACCTCAGCCTTTTATGATTATAGTTTGGACTAAAGCTCTTGGCAACACTTTCTAAGCTTGTATTTACACAGCAATCTGTGTGCAATTCAAAAAATGGGAATGATCTGAATTTGAAATCAAGTAACAAGCAGGGACTAGAATTTAAATTTGAAAATAATAGTAGTATATATATATAACAGAAATCACACTTTATTTTCTTTATGTTACTCTAATGTTCAGACCCTTGACTCTTTAATGCTGCTGCTTTTACTGCAACTATATCGCTGTTTCTTTTTGCTTTGTCCTGTTATGATTTGTTTTAGTTCTGGTCTTTGACATTGCAATGCTACTTCTAAATTTTTTTTTTTATCCTGTTACTTCTAAAGTTACCTTGGGGATTTGAAAGGCACTATATAAATTTTTTTATTATTATTATTAATGCTGCTATTGTTTAAAAGTTCAAAAATGCCTTCTATTTATACAGTATATCGCTATATATTATTGAAAATAAAATTATTAAAGGTATGGAAATAATTAAAGGTTTTTACCAGATTATCAGATTACATTTAGAACAACTAGCTTTGTAGCAAAGTAAAAAAGCATTTTTTTTTTGAGGTTACAGAGAAAAGTGTTAATTATAGCACAGCGCCTGGGGTTCTCTGAAAGTCCACATTGTCACACCCACTCTGAAAAATAGCAAAATGAAAATATTTATGCTCTAATTAAATTCCCATTTTTTAACGCTCTATTTGCATGCAACATTAATAGCAGTGAACAATGAGCAATCAAATAAAGCATTATGAGCTGCTGCCATCCAGAATACATAAATGGCTAAAATACTGTAGCTTGCCAGACTATGCACAGTGTACATAGACTAAACCAATGCCTCTCCAGGCCATCCACATAAGTGAGATTGGCCTAATTGTCATACCATTTACTGCAGTGAATAATACTATTTTTTTAATTTTTCTTTTTTACAATTTGTGTATAAACACATATACAGCTCAGGAAAATGCCTGTGGGGAAAAAAAGACAACACAATAATAATTAAATATGTTTTCACTTTATATTTTATACAACTTTTAAAGTAATTTAAATTTGGACTTTTAAAGAAATGGTTCCCCAAACATTTGCTGAACATTTACTCACTACATCACTTGCTCTGCAATAAGTGGGTGCCGTCAGAATTAGAGTCCAAACAGCTGATAAAAACACTAAACAAAACAAAATTCTAGTCATCACTTCACTTAAGATGAATATTTATAATTAACAAATCTATCAGCTGTTTCTTGATACATAATATTACTTTTGAAAAAGTGTTTAATCTGAATCAGGCAAACAAATACAGTATGCACAGATTGACCGCGATTTACAAAAGCTTGCTACATTTTTCCAAATCTGTCCTGATGAAGAAACAAACACACTGAATTGCCTCAGGATGAGTTAAAAAAAAATATTAGAGTTAATTTTCAGGAGAACTATTCCTTTAATTTAAAACCTTATAGTTACTAAGTTATAACCCCTGAAACAACTAGCCCTATTCTCCATTATTTCACATTCTTTCCATGCTGTAATTCTAAAGAATTCTGAAGATTGATTACCATAAAGCCACTGAAGTCATCAAATCTTAATTGGAGCTAAACACACTAAATTCTGCAGTCCTAATGGGACGAATTTACGTTCATGCAAATCATATGCAGGCAGTGTGCACAGGCACATCAGGCATAATTGGACTGCTGAAGCTAATGAAACGGGTTCCCAACTTCATATTCATGTCATTCTAACATGGTTTCTACACTTCCATGCAGGAAAATGAGCAGAGGGATAATCCATCTCCTTGAAAATCCATAAGCCTAGTATATGAAAGCATGAGATTTGATTTCAAACTGTTACCAATTCTCATTAATGACATTTGCCATGCTGGCTGCATGTACCATAACCTGAATAAATCCTTCATTCAGTCGAGAAAGCAATTGTTTCTGGACGCAAGACATTTTTCTAGAATCCATTTTCATGAGGCCACGAACGACATCAGGATTCTGTTCAGAGGTTTTTCAATCCACCCTCCTCGCCCCCTTGTTTGCGCCTCAAGTGCTTTGTTCTCCTGAATCTCATTATCATGCACTCTGTTGTTTTTTCACGGACACTCACACAGTCCCTTTGTTTTCTGCACAAAGGGCTTTCTCGAGACCCGAATCAAACAGGTGTTTTTTTGTTCGCTAACCTTGCTAATTACCCTCCTTGTAAACATGCAACAGTGAGAGCATCATTTTCTGCCATTCTCCCTTTGAGCAACGATCAGCTATTTCCCAGTGTTTTCTTGTTTATGCACAGTGTTGAAGAGACTAACGCAGTGAGTTTACAACAGTGTTGCATAATTTAATATGGAACTTGAGCTGTTTGCCACTGCCTTGAACCATAGGGAAATATAAACCAGACAGCCTGCGCACCGCACACAAGAAGCATTTCAGTGCGGGAAAGAAAATTATCTTCATAACTCTCTAATCCCTGGTTTTGCATCCACCTCAGTAGATAACATGCCATTTTTGGCCCCTCTTCTGCAGAGTAACCCAGTGACAGGGATGGCAGTGTCAGAACAAATGATTCATTTTATGAGTATTTCTTCTCTCTCCTGCTCTGGTTTTCTGCTAGTCATTTGCATGTAGATGCAAGTGATAGAACGAGCCTCCGCTGAGTACCAAACAACGAGAGCAGCATGAAAGATGGTAGTCATATGGTGCATCACACCTCTGTTCATGCATTCCTGTGCCTGAATTCTCTTTACTGCCAGCAGGGGGAGACTTAACATACTTAAGAATATTCTAGGTTGAGTTAAGCTTAATTAACAGCATTTTTTGGATGTTGATTATCAGCTGTCCCTAATGTATGTATAAATATACAAATATTCTAATAAAAAAATTTTTTAACAGAATATTTTTTATATATTTTTAATAAAATGATACTCTTTTGTAGTTGCTGCAGAAATGCAAAGCATGCATAATGCAGCATACACTGCACTGGAACATGACAGCAACATAAGTTCCAGCAGTAACACTGAGCTTACAGTTAAGCTTGAACAATAAGCTCACAGTTAACTGTAGCTGGACTGGAATGTAGAGCATGCTGGGAATAGAGTGTGTATGTTGAGGAAGGGAGCTTATAGAACCTTAAGCTGCTTAAGATGCTATGGCTGTAGAAAGAAGACTGTAGAGCCTAGCACAGGGGAGCATAGTGTTGACTATAATGCTTTGATTTAATCTCTGATGCTCTCTTCAGAGTTGTGCCTTTAAATTAAACTTGACAGAACAACAACCAAAAACAGCAGTGGTGTAAAAGTTAGCTAAGGAGGTCTGCAATACCTGGTAAGCTATCTGCTAGCATTCCCACTGATTTCTATCTGCTCCCCGATAGTCCCCCCGATAGCGTTACGGTGGGTTGTGGTGGTTTGCTTAAAAAAAAAAAAAAAAAAACATGCGGAAAAAATATAAAAATATCCAGTTTCTGTGGGAAAACCATGGACCACTGGTAAAACAGGCTAAAGTATATTATAAACTTTGCGTATATATACATAATTCATAAAAAAATCAAAATTTTTAGTAAAAGTTAATATAAATTTATATTAAAAATACATATTTAGATTAAAGGGGTCATTTGATGCTTTTTTAAATATCATTATTTGGTGTAATGGAATATATTGACATGCTTTAATGTAAAAAAAAAAAAAAAAAATTTAAATGCTGTACATTATTGTAGGTCCTCAATGCCCCGCCTCTCTTAAACGCGTAGCTTTCTACAAAATCCCTCCTTGTCGGAAATATAACACCCCTTTCCATAATCATGAGCTTCATCTTTCTAAATAAATGTAAAGACAGTTAATAATGTCCTTAGTTTTACCATCAGTTCAAGTCCAAAAGGGGAACAGAGTGACGTGACAGACACAGTGATGAAGCTTGTATGTGTTTGCATTACACAAGCCACAGACGGTTAAGACAGCTGACTCCACTATGTGACCATCTCTCTCTCTTTCTCTCTCTCACACACACACACACACACACAGACACAAGGGCGTGTTTAAATAAGGCGTTTTATAAAGAATATTTACTGGATTTGAGACTTTAGTCTTTGCATACTTCAGACTTTACAGATCTTCTTCATGCACCAAGAGCTTGTGACACTTCAAAGAGAAAGGAAAAATTGAAATCTCATCATATGACATCATAAAATAAAAAAATAATTGTATGAATGATTGAATATATTGATTCATTAATAAATAAATACAAATTCTTTGCAAAAACACCAGAAATTGAATCAGATGCAACACAATATCCTAATATCATTCTCTGTGTACATTGATTTTCACTTGTTAAAAAAAAAAAAAAAAAAATCAGGTTTAAAAGGTCATACGATGTCATACAATTTAATTAAAAATATAAAAGATTTAGCAGGTCTGAATCCCAGCAGTGGCAACCTGGAGAACCTCTTGGCCTTTCATCCTCTCACCCTTCAGCACAACACACAATCATAGATTTCTCCATAAGAGATATTCCATGCTTGTTATTACAGTAAGTCATTTGGGATAAAGTGCATCAACTAGGTGACAAGTTTCCAAGGTAACCTTCGTTGTCTACAGGAATAACAAAGAAGAGCTACCTGTTTTGTATTGCAAACATTACCCAGTGCTGAACCAAAATCAATACAATCCGTGCTACCACCATTTCATCCAAAGTCCAGACTGCAGACCCACACACCTTCACCAGTAATTGTCTGGAGCCTAGACTCACTATACTGCTCAATTTTCCTCTCAATTCTTGTCTTTATCTCATTTGCTGGATCCTGTCGAGGGAGTTTTGTGATTAGAGGTGGGGGTTTGAGAATGCAGACGTCTTTCTTGCACCAGGTGCTCTAGTTTCAGAGGTGCTGGAGAAAGAATGAACACATATTCCAAGTCCATGCTGAGCCAAAAACGTGTCACCGACTTCAAGAGGCTTTGAGCACAAGGATGTGAAGAGCCCTTCTTTGGATTGAAGCAGATCTACAGAGGAACTACAGGCCAGCAGGTGATTCTCAAGCTAGTGGGCTCAAACTCATTTTAGGACCTGTAGACTGAACTGCAAACTTCAAATGGATCATTTAGCAAGCAGTCGAGTTTAAATATGTCCACCCTGCTGCTCAAATCATTCTCTGTCTAGTGTATAATTGCAGTCCTCCTGTCATTGTGAATGATGAAGGAAAAGAAACTCTGCCTTTATTTTGTCTACTGTACCCTGGATGTACAATAGCGCTTGCTTTGATACTTTTCAGAAAACATTTTTACTTCTTTTCATTCATGCTTTCAGCACTGTCAGGGTACAGTTTTCTAACCTGAAACACCACAAATTTAAGTCATCATAATGTTTAACCACACATTAAGTTTGTTTGGAACAACAACAACAAAATAATAGGCATGGAACAAAATGTAAAAATAAATAAATTAATTAATTAAAATAACTTTTGAAGGACACAAAAGGTGAGTAATTGATCAAAATGTAATTTTTGGGTAATTCTCAAAATGTTTGTGTCAAATTCATTCTCCAATTCCAATTTTTAATCTGATGTTTCTTAATGAATGCAAATATTTTTATAATTTAAAATGGAAAGCACACTCTATTTTGCCCCTTGCTGTGCTAAATTGCTTGTAAATCTCTTATGCTACATTCAGTATTTCTGTCAGCTTGTTTTGGAACCGGAGCTATGCATCTACGTTTTTGAGTCAATAAAAAAAAAAAAAAAAAAAAAAAAAGGAACACATACTCTTAGGGTCAAAATTGACTGGAACACAACATGAGTGGAGCAGTTAAATAATTCCAAGGATAATTGATTTTTTTTTTTCTCAAATATATGCCAAAATTATTAACCCTCCTCCATTACCACCACTTCATTGTTCATCTCTGACCTTGTTTTTCATAAAAGTTCCTGGAAATTTTTAGGGTTTTTACTATATTTTTTCTATGTGGTGTGACCTTAACCACTCTCTCACAGGCAGTGCCATTGAAAGCCCATTTTTTAGGCAAATTGTGGAAGGTTATCTAATAGATTTAACATTTTGGCTGATACCTAGGCAATTTCTGTGTCACCTTCTCTGCAGATGAAGCAGTTTGCACTGATGGTTTGATGGTTGTAATTCGCCCGCGATCTGTCTCGAGGCAGGTCCGGTCCAGTAATCTGTTGAGTGCGTTTATCTGTCCGGGGTAGTCTCGGACCATACATACACCTGCAGCGGTCCTGAGCTCCTCATTTCTAACGCACGGTCAGATTGGTAAGCCGTCAAAGCTGTTAATCAATACGGCTCCATGGCAGCTGTTAGTTCCAGTGTGTTTTATGTCTATTTGGGGGTCTATCAAGACTGCAGGGAAAAAATGACTAACAAGGCAATAAATATCTTTGCTTTCCCACTGCAGCCACAATCAACACAATGTGCAAAGGTGGGGATTCAAAAAGAATGATTCCTAGGAGCAGAATACATTTGGTCAAATAAAATAAAAATAAAAATAGTTTGAAAAATTCTTCAGTTTATAAAATGAATAAAACGATAAATTAAAATAATATTTATTATTTATTCATTCAATTAAATAAAAACAATCAAATCATTCAAACATTCTATAATAATATTTGATATATAATGTAATATTTAAATACACTAAGAATGTTTTTTCCCAATAGCATGCATACAGTATGTACACTTATCCTTACTGCATGTTTCTATACATTTCAGGAACCTGTGCTAAGAAATCAAACAAGGTTGCTTTTGATTTCATGTTCACTTTTCAATAGAAAAAATAGAATAAAATGCAATGATTCATACTCAATGTAATCCTTTGCGCGTTGCCTGAATTTGTTTTCTAATTTTCCAATCAGCTGCCTTTGTTCATGAACCTTTATTATCTGCATTGCTTGGCAATGGTAAAGTATACACTTTACTTTGAGAGACATTCTGTACTGAAATAAACAAAAACAAAAGTATTTTGTTCTAAGCGATGTTTTTTTTCCCTCATTCATATCTCTTCTTGCCACACACACACACACACAGCTCGTTTCTCTTGCAACTCAACATCAATAAGCATTTCTAATTAGAGTTTGTTGAATATATCCTGAGTTAAGCAGCTCTGTTAGTAGATTGAGGTTTCTTTTTAGCTGGAGGAATGAATTATACATGCTGCCGAGTTTTATTATTTATTGCATTAATTGATACTTCTCTTTGATAGTTCCCACTTTGAATTACAATAAAATAGTTAAATGAAGCAATTCTGCTTTGTACACAATACCTCTCTGAAATATTCCCCTTAATACTTGATTAAAAATTTGAAGATAAAAAGCAGCCAAATGTGATTTAATATCCTCTTGTATCATGTTTTAGGTGTGTGAGAGACACTGGAAGAGCTTAATTAAAAAGGAAATTTAGTTTACATTGTGCAGACTGAAACTTGACTGCTGCTATCTCCTGCTCATTGTCTTTTCCCTAACCAAAATAAACTCAAACAATTATGCTATTTGTTCAGCTTTATTAAGATGTCTCTGAAGATCCATTTTTGTGTTGCCATTAAGGCGTATGGAGTGTAGAATGATGTGAGAAAAAAAATAATTTAAAGCAATTTATCATAAGGCAGCAACATAAAACATGAAACTAATTTAGTATAATATATTATATATACATACATACATACATATAAATATACACACATGGGTTTTCAAGCCTGTTTGTGCCCTGTTTATTTTACAATTTAAATACAACAGTTTAATTTTAGTAAACCATGGTAAAAGTGTTTGATGTATAATAAATAATAATTAAAGTAAATGAAAACATTTAAGTGGACACTTTACATGTTTTTAAGATTCTTTCAATGTTTGTTCAATTGCTATACAAACATTCACAGGTGCTTCTTTTATTTAAGCAAATATTTATTGATTACTGAAAAAAAAAAAGAATTTGGATACCAAAGCATAATTATTTAAAAATCAACTATTCAAAAAAAATTAAATAAATACAAATAAAAATACAAATAAATAAAATTATTATTGACCACTAATATGAATATACATAGTGATTATGGTCCGGTGTTTCATAAACACTGCATTCAGACACGCTTTAATGCTTTTCTACCTTCATTTAAAGCCTGCGGAGGAATCATTTCCAGCTTTTGGACAGTCTTTATTGCTGCTCTTCCACTTTATTAACTTGACATGAAACTCCAGCCTGCTCCGCTTTGTATCCCCTGAACAAAGGCCTCGCTGTCTGACTGGATGTCTCTTGTTTCCCATCACTTCAGTTGTGCCCTTAAAAGTGTGAAAAGCTGAGGTCAAAGGTGAGATCTGAGACTGTACTTCATGAAAGATTAAGCAGACCTCTCTTGTTTCGTATGCATAGTTAAAGCTGAGAGGAGTCCCCCACTGCTCTACACATTTATTTTATGTGCAGGTTTGATCCGGCCCATTTACAGCTCAAATTTGATTAATTTTATGATTCAGCGTGGAAAATGGCAGCAGAATATTCAACTCCTAATCGCAATTATTCCTCTCACGCACTCAGAATTAGGCCTGTTGTCAATCACTCCACAAGAGTGAACTGTCTACTCTACCTAGTCCTAGGGGGTGTCTTTTTTCAACTAAAAATGGAAAACATTCATTTACACAACTGTTACATTTCGGGGGGGCTGAAAACTTTTTTAAAATAGTTTTAAAAGTGCAAGTTTCTGAGGAAACAATACCATTAACAATTTCTGTGTAATCTACAAAAATGTGAATTTGTGGAAATGGTGAAGTCATTTCCATCTGTCAGTAGCGGACTTCATCTCTAACCACAAAGAACCACACGACACCCCTGGCTTCGGTGGACTACGTCTGCAGTTTATTAAAAGACAGGACAGGCACACAGGACGGCCCACAAAAACACTCTCTTGTTCTTTGTTTTGCAAGAGTTGCGAGAAGAGAGAGAAAAGTGAACCTCTGTCCCCATTAATACTGTAACTGCAGCTGATTATCGACTCAAAGATAATACATAGCTACAAATACAAAACTGAAAACATAAAATAACGATATACTTTAGAAAAGTTTAACTGCCATGACGTTTTAAGAATGTAATCCACTTTTATTATTTTATTAAAGAACCAAAATTACCAGAAAAATACAATATAAAAAAAAATGGCGCGCGCGGTAACTTGAATCAACTCAATTAACAGCCCATTAACACAAAACTCACAATATACTGAAAAATAACGCCAAACGAACAGATTATTTGACTCAATCCAGCATCTAAACATGTCATCCACTGATATCAACCACAATTTTAACTCAATCTGATATATTTTAACTCCTTGTCACGGAGCACATTTGCAACGTACCTGTCTCGCTCAAGTCCAAAGCTGTTCTGACGAGAGCGGGACGCGATTGGGCAATTCAATTAAAGGAAATGACATCACACAACATAAAATACGATACATTATTTTTAAACCAAAATACACAGTTTCCGTATAGTCCTACAAGTTTGTTAATAATGACATGTATGGTAAAAATGAAAATAAAAATAAAATGCTGGAATGGTCAAACTCAAAACACTACATGTCCCCATCACATGCTCAGATGTAGAAGAATGCACATGTGTGCATGAAGTGTTTCTTCACAAAGTGACATCACCAGCTACTGCTCTGGCATGCACAGTGATTTTAGCCGTGTTTTACAGATCCTTGTGAACAGGGATCATTCTGACAATGTTGCCGTCTGTGCGTGAACCATTTCCAAAAATGCAAAAAGGAAAACCGTCCTCCTTTTTAGTACATTGTTGATGTGCAAGCATGCTTTAATTTACTGTGCAATGCAAAGTTATTGATATCAAAAACTAAAACAGAGGAAAGAAAAATAATTACGTAAAAAAGTCTGAATAAAAGATACTTTAAAATGGCCATTAATAAACAGAGGTGCATCATTTGAGCCAAAAAATAAAAATAAAACCCTTTGATGAATAAACCGATTTGAGCAAAATGTAGTTCATTCAATACCAGAAAGTATCTATTAAGTTCAGTTTGATTAAACTTTGGAATACACTATTGGATCCAGTTGGCAGTCAGGAATTGGGAATAACCTGATTACATGATATCTGTAGCCTTGATTGGTGGTTCTTTGCTTAAATAACTGAATTAATATTACTATCAAAGCATTGCTTTACACAAACACAGGCAGTGAAATACCTGAATGAAAATGTTAATCATAAATGTATTCAATTTATTAGCAAAAAGTTTCCAAAAAAGTCCAAAAATATGCTTAAAAATTAACTACGTTGCCCAATATTTGTGTGTGCTGTGTATATTATGCATATTAGAGTGTAACATGTTAATAGCAAACTCTATTGGAACCAACTGGCAACTGGAAATTACCTTAATAGTACTTAAATAGTGGTCCTTCACCTTAATAGCTGATTCATATAGTTATTCATCTATAAACAGCATTGCTTTATGCAAACAGGCAATAAAATCAAACAAACATACAAAAACACACACGGAAACATTTAGGCAAGTGTTTAAATGTGCATTTCTGTTTTATAAGGTTAATAGGCCCATGGCATTGAATAAAACATGACCTGATGTCTGTTGGGTGAAACTGTAAGGATTGTTTTTTTTTTTTGTCTTGTTATGCTTTCCTGAGTTTTGACAGTGCCAGATGTGGAGTTCACATACCAGACAGATGGAGCCCACACATACGCTGTCATATGCATGTGCGCATCCACCCACAAACACATACACACAGACTGTCAGCAAGCAGAGCTTTTCACAAACATCGCGGTTTCAGACACGCATGCCACAGCTAAGAGATTTGATTTGGACAGTTTAATAGAAGAGGACTGTGATATATCACAGAGAGGCCTGCAAATAACAAAAATAACACATGCACATCCAAGAATACCTTCAGATTGTCGATTGGTCTATTTATAAAATATATTTTAATATGTTTAGAAGTTTATAAAATAGTAGTCTAATGTTTAAATCATAAATCTACTAACATTTAGTGAGATTAATGCTTATACCAAGAAAAAAAAATGTTTCTCAAGTAAATGGATGATATTTTAATGAAAAGATGACATAGTGTAGACACTAATTAAGAAAAAATGATTTATGCAGTTAAGTAAACGTAATAGAGATGTATTAGTCATGAGAATATTTTTCTCCCTTGATTTAAAGCTCATAAGTGGCATGAATCAAAGATGCAGTGAGAGCAATCATCCATGCATTATGTTTCTATAAGACTCTCATAAACATTTTTTTAAGAACGATATTCATCACTCTACGGGAGATGAGATCCACAATTCCACATTGTGTGTGTTTGGGCTCCATCATCATTTTTACAACAGGAGGGATCAAACTACTGCAAATGTACTACAAAATCAATCTCTCATCAGAGCCAGAAATAATTTCATTCCACCCAGTTCGCCTTTACCTCGTATATTAGATCAAATTTAGCCACTTGCAAAATCGATTTCCTCAGCCCTGCAATATTTTCCAAAGTTTAATTACTTTCGATAAATGGGAAATAGACATGCTGAAAGAGCTCAATTTGACTCACAGAGCTCTGTGTGTTAGCGGTGAATTCTACTCTACCGCAGCTGAATGCAGTTCAGAATCTTGACATCTCTTCCACCTTTTTTTCAGTCGAGCTGGAAACACAGAGGCTGGTCACTGATTCATTCCTTCATGACCTACACCTAACCCCGTCCTAAACCTAACCGTCACTGGGGTTTAGACAAATCATATAAAATCGTATGAGTAAGGTCGTACAAATTCGTACGAAGAAGCCACCTCGTAAAATAAGTACGAATTGGCCGTGAGATAGCATTGGTCATTCCTCATTTTGTGCTACATACATTTAGCTTCCATTTAAATGTATATTTTAATAATGTTCACAACTGCAAAAACATTTTGGCAATTAATTAGTGAAGGAGATTTTTCTTTTACATTTCTGATTAAATATTGAATTTAACATCATTTAATATAATATAAACATGAAAAAAAAAACTTTTGTTGTAAATAATAAAGAGTGGAGAACTAATTGTGTTTCCAACTAATTTTACATCTGTGCACTTAAAACCAATTTTTTTTTAAGGATGATACCTATCAATCAAGTAAAACAGTAAAACACACGCGTCTATTATGTATACGTCTGTAAGGTAGACGTTTTGTGTCCGTTTTTTCCTTTTTATTAACACAGTTTAAGCCCCACAGCTTGCAGACTTTAGCACATCACTTCTAAGATTAAATAAACTTAAAGAATATTTCATTTCTCCAAATTCTACAAGCCCTAAGGCATCACATTAAAGGACAGATCCAAAAAACACATCAGTGGCCAACTAAATGACAGAAACAACCAATCAGCATCGTGTATAAGCAATCTCAATCATGTCCCCTTCTCCCACGTTACTGTACATTAGTGAAGGAAATCAAAACCTGTCCTTTTGATGTGAATTGAGCTTTTTCCAAACCGGAGTGTGACTTCTAACGCAATTCTCCTGGTGAGAAAGAAAATACTGTTATTGTTCAGTTTTGGAGTGTAGTGAACAACATATTTCCCCAAAGATGAGAGGAGATGTTGAGTGGAATGAGAGGTGAAAGGAAAATAAGAAACAGAGAAACAAAGAGAAAGCCATGAAGACAGTATAAAGGTTATAAAGAAAGTTAAAGACAGTATTAGAAAGGAAAGAGGAGAGGAAAGGCTTCTTCTGAGATCCTCTTTCACTATTGCTACTGAACATCAACATTTCTAAAGCAAGTTGTGTTGAAATGCATCTCACATCCAGTTTAATATACACAGACATCTACAAGTAAACCTTCAGCTTGTTGACTTTAAAAAAAAAAGTTTCAACGCTGTGTCTCTGTGGTGCACAACACAGAAAGTGCTTCTGTGCCTTACATTTGTTGCTGTTCCTTCCTTCCAACCAGTGAACCAGAAATCGATCAGAGTTCACCATCCTGACGGACATATCAATTGTCTGAATGCACCGAGTGGAACGAGAAGAAAGGACAGATCCAGAGGAGCTTTACTGTGAGCAGGTGGATCCTCTTTTCAAATGTGACCTGTAAAGTATAAGCTTCAATAAACCTAACATCAGCTACATCGTTTAGAGTCACCCAGACATCTCTATAAATATAACCATCATTTAAATGTTGGCCCTAGAAAGAAAAGTTCTTTGTTTTTTGCATTTTAATTAGAGCAAAAATACATTCAATTTATGGAAAGCACATTGTGTTGCTGTGGATGATGATAAGAGAAGCCTGTGTAATCTCACATATAAACGTGCAGATTTGCAAACAGCTAAACATAGTTTGATGAAAATACTTTCCTCTTTCCGCACACATCTCTCATAATCTTGTCACGGAATTGCTTGTATTCACAAGTCTTCTTTCAGCATTCTTCTGGCTGGTGAAATGAAAAATCTATTTTTTGCTTCATTTGAAGAGTAAAAAAAACATGATGACTTTTCAGCATGACTTTCTTTACAAAAAAAGTTCTTATTGCAAAATGTGATGACTGGAGCTTCACCCGTGCAGGACTATAAGGTTGCTTATATATTTTTATTGGCTTCACCTTAAATATTTCTAAAATAAAAAATATATATACTTTTATTCAGCAAGGATGCATTAAACTACTCAAATGTAACATTAATAATATACAAGATTTCTATTTTATGTAAATGTTGTATTTTTGTTGTTTCACCTAAATGTTTTCTATTCATCAAAGAATCCTAATAAAAGTTTCTACAACAATTTGCAGCCACCCTAAAAGAAAGCTTTGCCACCCCTGCTGCCACCCCAGTTGGCAGCAACGAATTAAAGGTTATGGTCAATTTGAAAATTTACCAGCGCGAATCTTTCGTGATTCGTGATCCCGCTCCGAACCCCCGAACTGATTCAAATGATTTGCGATCCCCAAACTGACTCAAATGATTCGCGAACCCGCTTTGAACTCCCGAACTGACTCAAATGATTCGCGAACTCCCGAACTGACTCAAATGATTCGCGAACCCGCTACGAACTACCGAACTGATTCAAATGATTCGCGAACCCGCTTTGAACTCCTGAACTGACTCAAATGATTCGCGAACCCGCTCCGAACTCCCGAACTGATTCAAATGATTTGCGATCCCCAAACTGATTCAAATGATTCGCGAACCCGCTCCGAACTGACTGATTCGCTATCCTGCTCCGAACTCCCCAAATGATTCGCGATCCCCATAACTGACTCAAATGATTCGCGATCCCGCTACGAACTCCCGAACAGATTCAAATGATTCGCGATCCCCATAACAGACTCAAATGATTCGCGATCCCGCTACGAACTCCCGAACTGATTCAAATGATTCGCGATCCCTAAACTGACTCAAATGATTCGCGAACCCGCTCCGAACTCATGACATATATCCAGATATAAATGTAATTGAAAAAATAAATTAATAATTTTCGATTTTCAAATATTGCACCTGTCAAACATAGTTACCCACTTTTAAAAAGCCTGAGGATACTTAACAACTTCGTCAGAACTTTCACACTTTCATTCATAAATTCACCAGTTTGTGTTTGGAAAGCGACAGGGATTGAATCGCGGAAAGGGAACTTGCTGTATAAAGCAGAACGTCACGGAATTCGGCCATTTTTTAATGAATAAATCAAAATTAGAGGATTTAATCAAATCTCGATATGGACTAGTGTCTGCAATTTTAAAGGTGTTCAGTACCTTCGCTGCCTACACGCAGAGTAGGGCACCAACTCCCAGAGGGGGCACCATCCCAGTTGCTCAAAAAAAAAAAAAAAAAAAAAAATCTTCCTCCATTCTCCCATCCGCGACCGCTCGCACCTCATGTTTGCGGTTTAATGTTCATGATTGATGGATGAACATCTATGCCCGGGTAGAGTACACCAGCAATCCAGCGAAGAGAAAAGAAAACTGAAAGTTTGAAAAACAAAACAAAACAACAGACATAAAGTTGTCTTGACATTGGACGTTGGACAAGTCTCAAATTTAGGGACCGTCTCTAAAGTTACATGCGATATTGGTATACACTTTTCTACGTCAGTAGCATTTGAAGAGAATGACTTAAAGTCATAGTCATAAAAACTACTGTAATTGTTCATGTAGGTGTCAGCTATAATGTACAATTGTATTAAATGTTTGATATTTATTAAAATTATCTGTAAATAATATGTAAATTATGCTACTCTGTCACATGGGCTCAAACGCAAATTTGAAGCTCAATAGCATTTGAGGAGAAAGACTTGCAGTCATAAAACAATTGTAATGTGTTCATTTAGGTGTCAGCTACAATGCACACCTTATACATTTTTAATATATATTAAAATAAAGTAAAAATCATTTAGGTAAAAACGAGGCCCGTTTATCACTTTCAAGCACATTACTGGGAAAGTTTTTTTTTTTTTTCAGGTTCCCTTACGAAAATTACCTATGGTTTTAACAAGAACACCACAAATCATTGTTCTTGTAGCCATTGTAACTGCAAATTAACCATGGTTTTGTTACTTCAAATAATAATATTAATATACTGTAATATTTTTTTGTTGTTGTTGTTGCTATAAAAACAGACCTAAGCCATCAATAGCCTTTAAAATTACTTAAAATGCATTATATAAAAAAATAATGAGGCAATAATGATTGGTTAATAATAACACTGTAAAATACATAATGTAGGCAAATACAAAATAAACAATTTATTTACATGTTATTACAAATGCCATGTGATTGCTGCTGTTATACTTACAGGACAATCAAATCCTTGTGTAAGATACTGACCAAACATTTAATTCATATTCACTTAATCTTTAATTTTTGGCCACCTTTTTGCTATAGATGACACAGGCTTTATAATTTCTTCAACAAAATAAAATGTGCATATCACAACCCTTACAAAAATAAACCACGGTTTTATCATGGTAAAACTGCTTAATTTCCTTTTGCATGATTTCTGAATGCTTGAGACTATAAAATAAATTAATAAAAGTCATAATAAAGTTATAGCCACATGTAAATGTCGAGAGCTACAATTGTGATTTGTAAATAATACAATTTATTCATTTAGTTTTTTATTTGATTAAAGTTCTTTTTTCACCCCTATAGTAGGTGCTTTTTTCATCATCATATTTGAGGAAGGGGGGCACAACAGTACAATCCTGCTCAGGTCACACATCTGGCCAGCAGCAGCCCTGAAGGTGTTGTTATACACGTCTCTGGGAATGTGTGCTCTACTACACACACACACACACACACACACACACACACACACACACTGAAGCACACGTGGTGTTTTCAGCTCTTCACTATATTGATGCATGATGTAGGCTACACATGTGCACGTCAGTGATATGAGAGGATTTCACCATTTCATTTGCTAAAACTATCATCATTCATTCGTATCATATACACAGACTGACAGAAAAGGCAATGTCTTTACGACAACCTGTCAGAATAAAATTTCAGTATAACTTGAAAAAATTCAAACAGAAATATAGTACTATTGCACAGAAGAGTATGCTTTACTTCAAGTAGCAATAATAATAGTTAATCAAAAAACACAGAAACTCTGTCTACAACTCACCAAAATAAAAGTTTGGTCTAACTCAAAGAAAGTATGTAAGAAATTGCTTAGTAAAAGATACTTTAAAAAAAGATACTAAAACATTATTTTAAAGGAATATCACACAAGTTTTCATAGAAGTTTTAATTTGAACTTGCCAGAACAATAACACCATATTTTTCAAAAACAATTTCTAAAAGTACACTTGTATTTGTGCCTATAATGTTTATTTATTTATTATTATTGTCAGCTAATAAAACCTATTCTTCAGGGACCATATTCATATAACATCTAAGGTTAAATGTAGCTCTTAACTGGTTGAGTTAGATGGTGATTAACACTAAACAGTAGAAAATCAGTTGAGTCTCCCCAGCTGGAAATGTCATTGGCTGTTAAAATCTTGTGTTTCTTATAATACATTGACATATTGATAACACTGAACCTTTTATAATGCTCTTAATTACATGTCGATGCATACTGTATGTATTAGTGAGTGTGGTGTTGCTTATGGGGTATGGTCACTTATTCCTTATATGTTGTAATGTTTGTTATAACTGTTTCAAATGCAAGACATTGATTGCATGAGATTAAGTTTGTAGATGGCAGCCTGTGGCCTATTTTTACGATCTAAGCGAATGGTCTAACGTGCAAGGCGCAGGTGCACTTAAGGCGTGTCCTAATCCACTTTTGCTAGTTTAATGAGGGGAAAATCAGTCGGTGTGCCACATGGTCTACAGTAAAAGGGTTGTCCCTATTCTCTTAATGAGTAATCTTCCATTCACTTTAAGAGCCAGTTGTGCTTGCACCATGGTCGATTTGCTATTTATACGATGGAATTTGCAAGTGCAAAGACTGAACACATCTCTAGATACATGCAATGACTATCCATTATGACATGTAGGTATTTTATATTTATGGACCCGCCTATAGGTGGATATCATTAACATGCTCTTTAAATAACAAAAAAATACTGCACCATTGACTTTAGACCAGGTTTTAGTTGGTCAGTGGCACAGTCTAGTTGCCTCGTTTTCAGACCAGCATGCCCACCCCGGATGTGTCACAGTTCATGAATTCGCTGTGTCTCTCTCTGCATATTTAGTGTGCAGGTGTGTGTCTGTGGCGTGGTCGGTGATCACGGCTGATTAGTGGCACCACCATCTTCCTATTGTTTGTGTCTATTTAAGTTCAGTAACTGGTGTCTCATGTTGTCAGATCGTTGTGGTTCTTACTTGTGTTCGGTTCCCTTGGGTGTGTTGGTTCGTGGATTCCCTCTCTATTCTTTGTTGCGTCTTCTTGTTCTTTTCACCTGGATCACGAGCACCACCACTGGGAGAAGCAGAACCGAATCACTGAGGATCTTTACGGGTTGTTGCCACTCTCCAACCGTGTCCTGGACTTCCTTATTGTTTGTTTGTCTGACCTACTCACCATCTTTATTATTAAACTGCCTTGCTTTTGCATCCTGCCTCTGTGTCGTTACAAGGTGTTTCTAATAAGTAAATGGTCCTTTGTCAGATATTCCTTACATAATACATCACATACATTTTTATAGTATCTCTCATCAAATAAATGTGGCCTTTCTGACCAAAACAGACTTCTTTCAGGAAACATTGAAAAAACGTAACTTTTGAATGTTAGTGTATATATATAATATGGAAAGAAGGCTTCCCTCAGCTAGTTTCACCCTGGAAAATGCAATTACTCAAACTCAAGTTGCCACTAGATGATGCCCAGAAGTGGTGACCACATACATATGAGAAAAGTGTAATGTGAATGTCTTCTCTATAGCAGTATTGCCTCTCAGGCCCCAAGAGTTTCCACATGCTCTGCCTCCAGACGTGTTTACCTGCAACGTCTTGCTGAGCAAGATGGAACTTTCTGCTTGAACTGCAAACATCAGACTTTTCTGAAGAAACAGCATTCATGCCCCAAAGAAAACATCACAAACATTCAGGACCAGAGGAAAAACAGAACTGGAAAAGTTGCTCCCATCATGAGTGCGTTGATTAATGTTAAACTTGATGTTTTTTTAATAACCACGTGTATTTTCCCATGCTGGTCTCATGATTTTGTGATAAACCTTTTTTTTTCAGGGGGGTGTTTGGTTAATAACATATCAGACAATATTTGTGGATATGTGTAAAACTACATTTAATATTTTCTTAATTAAAAATAAAATACAGTTTAAACCATCTATATTCCAGCTATATAGGGTATATTTCAATATATAGGGTTAGATTTACTAACATCAACAGGCAAATGTACCCTAAATAGTACCCTAATAATTTTATTTCAAATAAATAAAATCCAGAGGCAAGTTTTGTTTTCCATAATCTTTTGAGATGCTATGAGACGTGTGTTTCTTTGACCAATTATTTGAGTTTTGTCAGGGTTTGCAAGGGAGGAACTCAAGTGCAGACAGGATTCAACACAAAAGGGTTTATTAAATACAAAAAGGGAAAACAAAAACCCACGAGGGGGAAAACAAGGGCTAGGGTAAGGACTAAATAACCAAACAAGACAGGGCTGACCAGATAAAGACACTAAACACTAACTATAAACAAACACTCACGGTATACAGGATACAATCACAGTCACCAGTGTGGAACACATCTGAGAAGCACATAAGTAACACAATGAACCGACGCAAGACAGAGCACACTAGGAGATCTAAATAGGGGGAACAATTAAGACACGACAGGTGACACAGATAGGGCAATCACGACCCGACTAGGATAACAAGGGGGGCGGGGCAAGGGAACGAGACAACACAAGCACATGACCCAAAGACAAGGCCATGCGCTTGTACACAAAACATGGGTCTGTCATGATCCTGCCTCAAGACTAGGAAAAATCAAGGACACGAGGGCAGAATCATGACAGAACCCCTCCCTTAAGGAGCGGCTTCCAGACGCTCCTCAAGGGAACATCAAACACGGGACACGACTGACATGACAGACTGGGACACAGACACAAACCAACAGGACATGACAAACAACAACAAAGGCAAACATGAGTACACAACGGCAGGGTTGGGGTGACAAATAAAAAAAAACAAACAGGGAAGGGGAGGGGGCGGGACCACAAAGTTCATGGGGGACAGACCAGGGCGGGTGGGAGGGGTAGGAATCCTAGGAGGACAGGACGAAGGCTGACGACGGGGGGTACGGGCAGGTCTGGGTGGTGAGGGACGGGGAGGGGTCTCGGGACAACTGACAGGGGACATGACAGGACCAGACAAGGGACGCGGGACAACACTTACGGGACGCGGGGAGACGACATCTACTGGACACGGGGGGACCACAGGACACGGGGCCACATCAACAGGACACGGGGAGACAACGGCTGGACACGGGGCAACATCTACTGGACACGGGGGGACCACAGGACACGGGGCCACATCAACGGGACACGGGGCCACATCAACGGGACACGGGGCCACATCAACGGGACACGGGGCCACATCAACGGGACACGGGGCCACATCAACAGGACACGGGGAGACAACGGCTGGACATTTGGGACTTCTGGGGACAGGGTCAGGGGACAAGACAGGACTGACAGGGATTTCTAAAATTTGGACAAGACGGGACAAATAATCAGAAAATGCTTTAGCAGCTAGGACAATTGGCATCTCCTTATGAGATGAAACCGACTGTACAAGAGTCTTTGCTGCAGAGTCGGCCGCGGCTCTCTCCTCCGCTCTCACGACTGCCGACTTGCATACAGCTTTCTTTCCCGGCTCGGGCACGCTAGCGCTCACCGCTGCTGACTCGGACACGCTCACTGCTGCTGGCTCGGGCACGCTCACTGCTGCTGGCTCGGGCACGCCAGCGCTCTCCGCTGCTGGCTCGGGCACGCTCACTGCTGCTGGCTCGGGCACGCTCACTGCTGAGTTCCATTGTGGTCGGTTCATTCTGTCAGGGTTTGCAAGGGAGGAACTCAAGTGCAGACAGGATTCAACACAAAAGGGTTTATTAAATACAAAAAGGGAAAACAAAAACCCACGAGGGGGAAAACAAGGGCTAGGGTAAGGACTAAATAACCAAACAAGACAGGGCTGACCAGATAAAGACACTAAACACTAACTATAAACAAACACTCACGGTATACAGGATACAATCACAGTCACCAGTGTGGAACACATCTGAGAAGCACATAAGTAACACAATGAACCGACGCAAGACAGAGCACACTAGGAGATCTAAATAGGGGGAACAATTAAGACACGACAGGTGACACAGATAGGGCAATCACGACCCGACTAGGATAACAAGGGGGGCGGGGCAAGGGAACGAGACAACACAAGCACATGGCCCAAAGACAAGGCCATGCGCTTGTACACAAAACATGGGTCTGTCATGATCCTGCCTCAAGACTAGGAAAAATCAAGGACACGAGGGCAGAATCATGACAAGTTTCCCTTGAGCTACATTATACATTAGTCATCTAAAATTTCTGAAGTCTTGCAAACAATCTCACTGGCTGGATTTTTGCTGATTCTTACTTTACTATAACACAGCAATAAAAAGTTAAAGGTCATTTTAGCAGCCGGTGTTTGCATGCTCTGACTCTCTCTGGGGGATATTACTGTGCGAGCGTGAATAAATGAGCGCAGCTTCTTACTGTCAGGAGGGCTCCCTGGAGGATGGCGTTCCTTCACACCTTCAGCGCAGTGGTAGAAAGACACTTCAGCAAGCCGTGGAAGATGCAGACACCTCAAAACAGGGAGAAAACTACTGTCGAAGTTATTTTGTTGCACAAACCTTGGCTTCGAAAGAGAGTTAGAGGCAGTTCAACTGGCATGTTGATATAATGCATTCTGGAAGATTCTGCAATGTGAAACCTGTCAGACTGGCCTTGAAGAGAGGGACTGCACATCAGACAGCTGTAATCCATCTTTACTGCGGGCATGTGCTTAGTCAAAGGAAGCCCCTAATCATGCTTTCTATCTCTGTGTGCTTTTCAATTCAAGAATCTTTTTCTTTGCTTTATGTTAGGCTGTATTTTTGACACTGATTCATCTGCATTCAGCATAACCACCCACCTGTCATTCTGCCATTATTTACTCACCCACACGTTGTTTCAAGCTACTATGCCGTCGAAACAAAAAAGTAGACATTTGTGAATAATCTCTTTGCTCTTGCAATATAATGACAGTTCACAGTGGCCATGGTCTGTCAATCTCAAAAAAGAAATAAAAAAGGAAAAAAATAAAAATAAAAAAAATCAATCAATATAAAAGAGTCCATATAACTTATGCTTTATTTACAATTATTCTTTCATCCATGTTACCAAAAATAAAAATTGTCAGACATATTAACAGACTTGAGTTATATATAGTTTATTTTTAATTATTGGATTTAAGGATGTAAAATAAAATAAAACTCCTGAGGTTATTGAAATCACCTGTTTTACTGACTGTGTTGAGAATGTTTTATTTGATTTGATTTGATTTACTTTTTCTATTAATGTTTGCAAAATTACACTAGGTGATTAGGGTGTGTTTAGAAAAAATAGTAAAATAAAACAATATGAATAAAATTAAAAGCAATTCAATTTAATCGATTTAAAAATAAATATAAATAAATATACTGGAGTTTAGGCTGTAAAATAAAATTTTATAATATATATATATATATATATATATATATATATAGATATAGATAGATAGATATATTATTTGAAAAATATATTTTTGGTCCTTACAACATCACACCAACAGGTGAAAATAAATAAATAAATAGTGAAATCAAATAAATCAAATTTGATTAATTTCAAAATAAAACTAATTCTTTACTGCTGAAAAACAATTATTGTTTTAGAGAGAAAAAAGGGGTGTTTAGGCTGTAAAAAATAAAATTTAATAATAATGTAGACCATAAAATATTTCATTTAATCTCAAGAGGTTAGGGATCTGTGACATTTCTAATTCTATCGTATTTATATAAAGTAATGTGTGCTTGCCTCCATGACAGTGACTTCCTGTGCCTTGTGTGATAATAAGTATGCTTGACACGTTCATCTCCAAAAGTCCTCTCACTCTCCTGGGTGATGTGATCTGATCTCAGGTTAGACTGCATTAGAGAGGTCTAAATCCACGGCATGATGAAGGGCGATTTGGGGAAATGGTTGGCTAACCAAGCACTGTGTCAGAGCCCCAAGTCCTCTTGCTTTCATTAAAAACTTCCTCCACCCACAAGGAATGATTTATGAGCAGTTCCACACTGCTTTTCACCTGGGCTCCAGGCCCCACAGATCTAAAAACAGCCAACCAGAACAAAGCCATGCTCTGTCTGAACCCTGGCTGAACCCAGCCAATCGAATCAAAGCACCAAGTAGGTACAGTCTCAGCAAGTCTGAAGATGAGAAAGAATACAAACCAAGATGTTTCTACAAAAGATATCTGAAACACAGGAGTGTAGCCGTGTATTCATTTTCATAATAAATCCTGATGATTTATATCTATTGATCTTGACACTGGTAATTTGTTTTTATTATTATTTTCTATTTTTAAAATGTAATTTATTCATGTGATGATGACAGCCAAATTTTCATTCATAACTCCAGTCTTCAGTGTCACATGATGCTTCATAAATCATTCTGATATGCTGATTTGGTGCTCAAGAAACATTACATTGATCAAAAGTGATAGTTATTACATGTATAATGTTACAAAAGATTTCTATTTTAAATAAATGTTTGAATTTATTATTATTTATCAAAGAATCCTGTAAACAAATATCACAGTTTACATACATTAATATTAAGCTGCAAAAACCATCATTGATAATCAGAATCAGAATCAGAATCAGAATGAGCTTTATTGCCAGGTATGTTTACACATACGAGGAATTTGTTTTCGTGACAGAAGCTCCGCAGTACAACAGAATGACAGCGACAAAACATAAAACACATAATAAAAGAATAAAAAATACAAATATGTAGACAGTGAATGACAATATACAAATGACAATTGTAGGCAGGTATATTACAAAGTGAAGTTATGTATGTACATATATATTGTGTGCAAAATTTAAGTGTATACTAAGTATGTGTGTTAGATAAATAAGTGTGTGTGTATATAAATATAAAGTGTAGTGTGTTCGCCATTATTGTCAGCTGTTCATAAGATGAATTGCCTGAGGGAAGAAACTGGTCCTGTGTCTGGTTGTTCTAGTGCTCAGTGCTCTGTAGCGTCGACCAGATGGCAACAGTTCAAAGAGGGAGTGTGCTGGATGTGAGGGGTCCAGAGTGATTTTGACAGCCCTTTTTCTCACTCTGGATAAGTACAGTTCTTGAATAGATGGGAGAGTTGAACCGATGATTCGCTCAGCAGTCCGGACTACCCTCTGCAGTCTTCTGAGGTCAGATTTAGAAGCTGAGCTGAACCAGACAGTTACTGAAGTGCAGAGGATGGATTCAATGATGGTGGAGTAGAACTGTTTCAGCAGCTCCTGTGGCAGGTTAAACTTCCTCAGCTGGCGAAGGAAGTACAACCTCGGCTGGGCCTTTTTCACAATGGAGTCAATGTGAATGTCCCACTTCAGGTCCTGAGAGATAGTGGTGCCCAGGAACCTGAATGACTCCACTGCAGTCACAGGGCTGTTCATGATGGTGAGTGGGGGGAGTGCAGGGGGGTTTCTCCTGAAGTCCACGATCATCTCCACTGTTTTGAGCGTGTTAAGCTCCAGGTTGTTGAGAGTGCACCAGACAGCCAGCTCTTTTACCTCCTGTCTGTAAGCAGACTCGTCACCGTCCTGAATGAGGCCGATGAGTGTGGTGTCATCTGCAAACTTCAGGAGCTTGACAGAGGGGTCCTTAGACGTGCAATCGTTGGTGTACAGGGAGAAGAGTAGTGGGGAGAGAACGCAGCCCTGGGGAGCTCCGGTGCTGATTGTACGGGTGCTGGATGTGTATTTTCCCAGCCTCACTAGCTGCTGCCTGTCTGTCAGGAAGCTGTTGATCCACTGACAGACGGAGGTGGGCACGGAGAGCTGAGTTAGTTTGGGCAGGAGGAGGTTTGGGATGATCGTGTTGAAGGCCGAGCTGAAGTCCACAAACAGGATCCTCACATAAGTCCCCGGTCTGTCTAGGTGTTGCAGAACATAATGCAGTCCAATGTTTACTGCATCGTCCACAGACCTGTTTGCTCTGTAGGCAAACTGAAGAGGATCCAGCAAGGGCCCAGTGATGTCCTTCAGGTGGGCCAGCACCAGTTTTTCAAATGACTTCATGACTACAGACGTTAGAGCCACAGGCCTGTAGTCATTTAGTCCTGTAATTTTGGGTTTCTTAGGGATGGGGATGATGGTGGAACGTTTGAGGCATGAAGGGACTTCGCACAGCTCCAGCGATCTGTTGAAGATCTGTGTGAAGATGGGGGCCAGCTGGTCAGCACAGGATTTCAGACAGGCTGGTGTAACACAATCTGGGCCTGGTGCTTTTTTCCTTTTCTGGTTCCGGAAGACCTGGCGCACCGCATCCTCGCTGATCTGAATTGCAGGTGTGGGGGAGAGGGGGGATGCAGGAGGTGAGAATGGTGAGAGTGCTTGATTGGAGAGGTGTTCAGGATGGGTTGCAGGAGCTGTTAATGGTGTGAACAGTTGTTTGGAGAGGCATTCAGGGCTGGTTGCAGGAGTTGTGAAGGGTGTGAATGGTTTTGTGGGGAGGCGTTCAGGGCAGGTGATGGGTGTTCTTTCAAACCTGCAGTAAAACTCGTTCAGATCGTCTGCCAGTCGTTGATTCTCTACGGTGCTGGGGGGTGGTGTCTTGTAATTGGTGATCTTCTTTAGACTTTTCCACACTGATGCGGAGTCGTTGGAAGTGAACTGAGTCCTTATTTTTTCAGAATAATTCCTCTTTGCCACTTTGATCTCCTTTTCCAATGTGTATTTAGCCTGTTTATACAAGACATTGTCCCCCTTCACGTAAGCATCTTCTTTGGCCTGACGGAGCTGTCTGAGTTTTGCAGTGAACCACGGTTTGTCATTATTGTAAATTAGTTGAGTCTTTGTAGGAATACACATATCCTCACAGAAACTGATATATGATGTTACGGTCTCTGTGAGTTCATCCAGATCAGTGGCAGCAGCTTCAAAAACACTCCAATCAGTGAGGTCAAAACACGATTGTAAATCCTGCTCTGCTTCATTAGTCCATCTTTTTACAGTCCTTGATACAGGTTTAGCTGATTTTAGTTTCTGCCTGTAGGACGGTATTAGATGAACCAGAAGGTGATCAGAACGTCCCAAAGCTGCTCGTGGAACAGAATGAAATGCATCCTTTATTGTGGTGTAACAGTGATCCAATATATTACTGTCTCTTGTGGGACAAGTAACATGCTGTCTGTATTTTGGTAGTTCACGGGACAGATTGGCTTTATTAAAGTCCCCGAGAATGATTAAAACAGAGTCCGGGTGATGTTGTTCTGTCTCTGTGATCTGATCAGCGAGTTTCTGTAAAGCTGAGCTCACATGCGCTTGAGGATGGATGTAAACACTGACCAGAATGAACGAGTGAAACTCCCGCGGCGAATAGAACGGCTTGCAGTTAATGAAGAGTGTTTCGAGATTTGAGCAGCACGTCTTCTTTAACACAGTTACATCTGTACACCACCGTTCATTGATGTAAAAGCATGTCCCGCCACCACGCGATTTCCCCGTTGATTCTGTGTCACGATCCGCTCTAAACAGCTGAAAGCCCGGCAGATGGAGCGCGCTGTCCGGTATGGTGTCATTCAGCCAGGTTTCCGTGAAACACAGAGCAGCAGAGTGTGTGAAATCCTTATTTGTCCGAGAAAGCAGAAGGAGTTCGTCCGTTTTGTTGGGTAGAGAGCGGAGATTTGCCAGATGGATGCTAGGCAACGGCGTTCGAAATCCGCGCTTCCTGAGTCTGACGAGCGCTCCCGCTCGCTTCCCTCGTCTGCGCGTCCTGAAGCGCTTGATCAGCGCCGCCGCTCCTCCGATAACAATGTTCAGTAAAACGTCTGAATAATTGAAATCCGGTAATAAGAACCTTTTTAATCGTTGAGTGCCAATTACTAATTAACCACCAACTGTAATGATATTTCACAATATTACCGTTTTACTGTATTTTTGATTAAATACATGTACGCTTGGTGTGCATAAAATACTTCTTTCAAAAACATTTCAAAATCGTAATTATTACGGTAAATGACTTTCAAACTGTGAAACATTTGGTTGACAATAAACAATTTATAAACTCTTTTGGGTACTATAAATACACTGTGGTGTCTTCTTTTTTTGCTTTAAAATATTTAAGAATCCTTTCAATGCTTTTTAAAAATCTGAATGTAATAATTTGTAATCTAATTGAACTATTCTGTACTTGCAAAATCTGCTTTTAAATCTAAATCCTGTCAGTTGAATTGATTCACCCCCTAACAATGACTTAAATGACACAAATATTGTGTTCTTACTCTCCAGTAATTCACAAACCTTTTTTTGCAAATTAGTTTGACTGTTCAAAAGAATCCATTCCCTCAGAAGGAAACAACTACACACATAACTAGTGAGTGCCTATGCATCGCCACATACATCTGAGCCAATTTAATAAAAGAAGACTCATTTAACAAACGGTGCACACAACATTTTGCAATGCCAGATGTCTCTGTCCATTTAATAAGAATCTTTAGCTTGAAGCAGGCTTGTTTACAGTATGAGCTAACAACTCCTCCATTTGATGCCTATTTGCTCATTTCCTGTGGGAATATAATAGACGGGGTATGTGGCATCAACCGATTGCATTGTGTCCAAATCTTTAGCCTCTCAACGAAGACAACATGCACGCAGAACTGTCTAATGCATATTGCAAACATAAATGTTAAGTGCTGTCTGAAATCACTGCAATTTCTTTGGAAAATTTGGTTTTAATAAAATAAAGGGGAACTGAATTTGCCAAGGTTTAGGTTTGCAAGATTTTTTTACTATTTCACGAGTTCACCCTTACATCTAATCTGAAGGCAAATAGTAGGCATATTTTGGCGTGCTGTCCTGGGGGAGGGGTCCGGGCCCGGAGCATAGCCCGAACCCAAATAACTCCCCCTATCCCAATTTGGGATAAATAGATTAGAAGTGAGGAGTTGGGGTGGAGGAGGGTTGCCGAAAAACTGTCGTGGGACAGGAGGTAGGAAGACTGGATATATATACGCGTGCGTGCTATAAGATGATTAGCTAAACGAGATGCACCTGTACCAAATTGGATGATTATCTGATCGTGCTTCTCCCGAACTTTGTTAATAAAACCACATTTATTTATGTCTATGTTTTTGTTGTTGTTTGTCCAGTCTTTTTGACTGATGAGTCATTAATGAATATGTTTTCTTAATGTTGCCCAGCAGTTTCATCCATTAGAGATTTACCTAATATTTAATGTCATACATTAAAATAAATAAAAAAATATCTATATATATACATTTATCAGCCTTTTCATATCCCTGTTTGTTTTATGGTCAGAATAAGTTAAACGCCTGGCTATTCGAGACTGTAAAACAAGAAATAGAAGACTGAGATTTCAATTGAAAAGCTTCCATACTCTAAAAATCAACTTTAGCTTTACGATAGTTAAGTTTCATTAATTGCTTTTTTTAACACAGTACATAAAATCACATTACATTTGTGAGTTCTATAATGAGACTAATTTGCATAGAGAGTTTGCACGAGAGAGCATGCCAAAGCATTTCTAAGCATTTTGTGGCTGCTTAGATTACCGGTAGATGTGATTTGCACTGAAATTCAGTGAAGATTCAGTGAAGTTACACCTGCATGTGAATAGATGTGGTGTATAATTTTGGTAGCTGACTGAGCATTTATTCCAATTGTCATATTTTCCTGATTTTTGCTCTGGTGAATAAAAGGCATGACATAGACTGAACATTAATTAATTCCCAGCTGGCAGCTCCTCTTTCTCCTCCCTTGTGTGTGTTTGTTCTCTGAGGGAGGTACAATCACCGGGTCCTTCCATGAGAACAGCTGGCTGTGTTTCAGCTCTCTCCTTGATAATTAAAGCTCAGAAAATATTGCGCCCTCCTGCTGTCTGCAATCAAATCTATACATTTCAGATTTCTGACCCATATTTCAGTGCACTACTGTAGGTAAACGGTTCCTCCGCAGCCATCTGTTGAATTGAACCTTAACGGCATCTGCTACTTTCATTAGCTTTTTCTTGTCATTCTTTTAGCTGTACTTTCTGCGGCCCATTCCGCTTGCTTGCGTTGCAATGCACAAAGAAGAGAATCCTGATAGATACAGAGCAAGTGGAAGCTTGGCCTCTGGGTTCTGACGAATCTCAATTTCACAGAAAACATACAAATCATATTACATTATATTATAGCATGTGTTTTACTAATACAGCTAATACTCAAATAAAAAGTCAATTAAAGGGATAGTTCACTTTGTAATTCAATTTTGGTATGTTGCTCTTGGGTCCCTCTGGCCTTGGACGTCGCCTCCAGTTTAAATGTGGCAAACTAAACACAACGTGCAAAACGCTGCATCTCAACAGCGGAGAAAATTTAGGATCTTCAGTCAGGCAGGTGTGTGATGCGATACTGTCAATGTCCTCATCGTTGTCTTGAAGTTGTGGCATTGCTATGTTCCATTCGTGACAACATATGCTCTCCACTTCTGTTGGCATCTCACAACACTTGCCACTAAAACACCACCAATTTTGAAAAGATCTCTTTCTCTCTGAGGCTTGAAGACGTGCTACTGCAGCGGCGGATGGTTCCTACATCGCTTTGAGTTCTTGATCTGTGTATTCTGGTTCAAATAAATATGGTTGTGAAAAAAATTCAACGTTGTCTGTTGATATATCGGAATCGTCTTCCATTGCGATTTCCTGTATGTCTAAACATGTTTAGATCTTCACAGTAAAAGTTAACACTTCTGAAATCTGTGTAAACAATGAGTGAAGTACACGCGCGTGAGATCACTTCCGGCACTTTCCAGCGCTTGCGCAGACTAAGCCAGAACGTGCGCAAACGTCACACAACAGGAAGCGCGAGCGCCCTCAGATCACTTCTACGTGGTTGTGTACAAGAGGTTTTCTCACACAAACTTCTCGTTTCGTGTCTTAGGTCATCAATGTGTACTTATGATGGGGAATTGTTTAAGTTGGACTTCTCTGTGCATGCTCTTTGAGGTGGTGACCATGGACCTGCATTATATAAGTGACAAGTGGAACGGTTTGACCTAAAAATATCAAAATTTAAACTACTTGCGGAAACAAAGAAACCTACATCTTGGTTGCCCTTGAGGTAAGCTAAAACATACCAACATTTTATTTCAAAGTGAACTATCCCTTTAAGCCCACGGACTAAACCAAAACTAGCACTTGGGTAAAATTACTGTCACATCTCCCTGCTGCTCATTTATTCTGTGACTGTGCAACCTCAGTTAATTTAGTCAGACTCCACATAATGATGTAATTGGAGTCTTTTATCTGGCTGGATACTCGTTGGCTGCATGAAGCCAGTCTACTGGGCTTAATAAAGACGAGAGAGAATAAAGGATTTCAGTCCAAACTGTTAAATTATATATTCTCAAACTATCCGGAGGAGTTTTCTTTAATCCATTGACTCTGTTGAGGTGGATGAGAAAAGACTATCAATTTGACCCCTCAAAACTCTCCACATTATAGGCATATACAGCGAAACAGTGAGCTCACACTTGACCTTAACTTCCCGAGGATTCTCACACGTCTATTTGAGCTGTCATTCTGTTCAGGGAGAAGCTAATGTTCACTAATGGCTCTTCAGTTGTACTCTGCTCTTTAGGGAGGACGGAGGAGATCTCAGCGTTGGCGCTTGTTAATCAGCCAATAGGGCCATGAGTCACGCATCTGCCGTTAATGCATGAGCAGACTCTTCACATCAGAGCCAACAATACCACTCTCCATAACTCTGCTCTCTCTATTCACATTAAAAGCCTTGTCATTGAAACAGCTTCTACTTCACTTTATGAACACACACATAGAGCCTAGGTCACAAAAGATGCACATTAATGGGATAGGATTCCATCACTTAAATTAAATATTACTGCAGAATCTTAGGCTGGATTTTGGCTTGCTTCCCTCTGTCAATTCCTGTACTGTTTCATAATGTCAAAAGGCTGTGCTGCACACACAGTACGGGCTAAATGTTAGGCCTATTGGACCGTTTCAAATCCTCTGAACTAGGCTGTGATTGGTCGAGCTGGAAGAACTGGAAGGAAAGCGCAGCAGAATTGAAGCGGTCGAATGAAATGTGATGAGTCAGGGTAAGGGACAGCCAAAAAATCCATCCCAGAATGCCATTACCTGAAGTGATTTATGAAATGAATGTCAAAGAAGGCAACATTATGAGAGGGTCCAAAGAATGCTTTGTTTTAGCTGAAAAGAACAAAGTTTGTCATTTTTAATATTGGGAAATACCTCTGTTGTCAGGAATGAGTAAAGAGTTGGTCATTAAAGAGATTTGATATTTTTTTATTTTTATTTTACAATGTCTTCTGACTTTATTTTTGCATTTTTTGCTGGTTCTGGTGTTTTTTTTTATTTTTATTTTTTTATTTTTTTAGACATAACACAGAAAAATGACCAGATTGGCCTTATTATCCCTTGTCCCCCATCTTTAATTTTTCTGTTATGAATCCACAAGGTCTGTGTTTGTCACACACTCCTGTCAATTCTAATTACCATATTAACCAAAAATTGGCTTGAATTTAGTTAGTATCCTGTGGGCCAAAACATTCCCCAGTGAATTTACACAATTTCTGTTATTTCTACTTCCTTGCAAAGTGACACTGCACAAGAGTGACTACTTAAAAGGGACATTTCACCTAACAATGAAAATTTTGGCCTCATTTACCCACCCGTCTTTTATTCCAAACCTGTATGACTTTATTTCTTCTGTTGAAACAAAATTCTTCTTATTTTAAAGGACATTTCATAATGACCATGGCCAACTCCAAAAATCTCAAAAAAGAAAAGCACATCAAAAGTAGTCCATATGAATTGAATCAAGTCAATGAGTAACACCCAGATTTGTAATCTGATATTTCAAAAAGAATTCAATTTAAAAGAATGTTTTGTTTACTGATTTGGTCCCCAAGTCTGGCTGCAGTAGTTCTTAAGATAAAATTCCACTTAATTGCAACTGTTTGGTCTATTTATTATTATTATTATTATTATTATATTTTTTGTATTTATGGTTCGGAATGACATGATGAAGTTGAGCAAATGACAGAATTAATGTCTGTGGGACACAAGCTCAAAACATTGATTAGAAGGCTTGAAGAGGTATATTAACTAACCTTTAATTTAATTTAAACTTCCAGCATTTTTAAAAAAAAATGCATCCTCTGAAGTCTCACCTTATCAAAAGGTCATTTTAATCTGTCATATGGAACACAGAATAATTTGATTTGATAATATGAAAAACTCTATTTTAAACCTGCTAGAGCAATCGGAGGGGTGTTGACTTTTAATCAACGATTTAATCCAATTGCGTTACAGGAACCTTAATGAATTTATCACAGTATTTAATCAGAGAGCTACAAGGAAAAACAAGTGGGACATGTGATTAGAAAGGAAATGACAGAATCACAGCATATCACACAAGATACAATAATTTCACCCAAATGGCAGAACAAACTATCTCTTTATATTTAAAGACTAATACCACTGCAGAACAACTAGTTATTTTGTGGAAGAGAGTCTAGCTGAATGCATTATTGAATTACAGACTCGCTGTCAGCCAAAACCTACAGCTGTGTTGTAATGGGCTCAAGGTTTTGAGCGATAACCTTTGAAGACTAGAGATTCTCTGCCTGTGGATTTGCACTGCAGATGCATGCTTAAAGCTACTACTTGGATGCATTTTAGAGTGTTTAAAGATAACCTGTGAAGTTTTTAGAAAAAGTTTTCAAAGTTGACCTTGGCTGGGTTTCCTGATAACACCACAAACCAAGAACATCATGACTTATTTTGTTATTTTACATAAAGCAATACCTTATTTTCTAAAGCAGGATGTCATTCCAAAATGGAAACTTCAAGATGGTGCTGAATTGACTGCTTTGTTTTCTACAATTAATTTGGGTAACATAACAGCTCATGTTAAATTGGAAATATTAAATCATTAAAGATACTGCAACCAAGATCAACTGGATGGATATTGTGACCAGTGATCTAAAGATGGAGAAAATGACTATATATTGATTGATAAATATTTGTACTACTGGGGAAATGGACTGTGTTTACGACTTGTTTTGACCACTGCATGATCTGACATAAATTTATATTAATAAAACTTATGTATGGATGCATAGGTGACCAAATGATGTTCAAATAATTTTTTTATGAAAAAATAAAATAAAATAAAACTTTAATAATTTACTCATCATGTCATTACAAACCTGAACATCTTTATGTCTTGCATTTACTTTGTGACTGCAGTTCCTCCTCAGGTTTTAGTGAACATATCAAAAGTTGAATTTCTGTAGTCATAGTATATGTGATTATAATAGAAGTTATGAATATCACTCTCCTCTTGATTCTGCTAATAATTTCTGTTGACCTCTGCCATTCCCGCAAACACAGATTTCTGCACTTTAAGCCACCAATTTGATTCAAGGGTTCATTATTTCTTGGCTGTCCTATAAATCATAGTTATATTTTATATAATGCAGTCAATGCAGTTCTAAATATGCACTGAAAGACAAATCAAGAGAGCAAAAAAATAAATAAATACGATATGCATACAAGTTATTTAGGCTGTCAAAGCTAAGGCACTGATTAAATATTAAATACTTTTACTGATTGAAAGCCCTAGGAATTATGTATCTAAATATAAATGCAATATTTGATATTTAATCCATGCTATAGTGTTTTATAAGGTCCTATGCGCAAAACAAATGAATGCATCAATCACAAAATTACACAAACATATATCACAGAGAATAAGACAGCTGTAGGCGATCATATCCCTTTCTTTAGTGACGCAGAAGGCTTGTGCTCATGGCAGACTGTGCTTGCAAATGCTGCATTGTGATAATGTTCACAGCTATTACAAATGATGGAAATGAAGCTCCCCATTAACAGCCTCTCTAGGTTTAGTCTGTAGAGCTCTTCCTGGCTCGAGTCACTCAAGAGCCCCTTTTACGACCCCTCGTACGCAATTAGCTTAATCTCATGATCAGATGCACAGTCATTTGCTTGCATACATGAAGTCTGCTCTATTCATTTATGACTTTAATAGACATCATCAGTGAGATCTGTGCTTCATTAATATTCTGTGAGGCTGTGTGCTCCAACATTAGACGATAACAGGATTGGGGAAAATCCAGATTAGGAGAACTGGCTTCCTTTCAGTTCATGAGTGTGAATTTGAATGGAATTGGAATTTTTTTCCTCCACTGGTCTGACATTTCTAAACCATTTGTGTTGATAGTTTTGGCGGTATTGAACACACAGATTTTTTACATTTTTGTATGCAGTCACCAAATTAATTTCAGCTACAACTTCTGAATTTAAATCTCTTTAAAGTTTTATTTTATTATTACTATTTATTAATTTTTTAATTGACAACATTTTATATCCAGAAAGCATATCTGCAATAACAAAAGACAGACAGACATTAACATAGACAGACAGATAATACTGGTGAGAAAACATCACCTAAAAATACAATCCTTTTGACATCCCTCTGACATGAGACCCCAGATAATGAATCTCACACTTTGCCCACTCACACTCCTGACTGTTGAATAGTAATCCAGCTGCTTGGAGCTTCATGAGCAGCTGTCTCAGATGCTGGCACTGACAGTCTTTCAGGGGCGAGGTGTGGTTGTTGGTGGATTGGTATGGGGTCCCTCACTTGGGTGGGATGCTGTTGTGTTCAACACCATCTGAATGGTTTAGCCTAGTGCTTAATTATTAGAGATAACTCAAAGATTGTACAATGAGTCGTTTGGACACAATTGATTAATTTTTATGTTTCATAGAACAAGAAAGTCTCAAAAAAAAAAAGAATAATAATAATATGTATATATATATATATATATATATATATATATATATATATATATATATATATATATATATACACACACACACACACACACACACACATTGTATCATGTCAATTAGTTTTAAGTAAACCAAGTTCTCTTATGTGCTCTCTGAAGACATCATTTAGAAGTTTAGAGAAAAACTGCAAATTTTAGATTTACTGTAATCATCCAGTTTCAGAGACGAATCAATAAAAAGTTATTAAAATTTAGCTGAGTTGAATATTATGAACCCAGACACATTTGTGCTCTGTAAAAGCTATTTGTGGGAATTATACAAGGGAGGTATGACAAATAATACAATTAACTTTGCCAAACTACACGGTATAAAATCTAAGAAATGCATAAACTGCAATGATAGGATGGAAATGATGACCTTATTTATGCAAAAATTCATCAAATTAAAAATGATTTTGTCACAAATCTCTGCTAACAACTTGTTGGGCCAACTATATACTCCAACAGACTGCCAAAACAGTCTTTGTCCTCACAACAAGAAGACGTGTGGGTCTTTTTTAGCAGGTTACCCTGTAAGGCTGCTAAACTGGCAGGCTCTGACAATCCCAAGTGCCCACAGGCACAAAGCACAACATATTGTTTTCCATCCAGCATTCAGGCCGGTCTGAAAGGGCCCCGTGTGCCACTGTCTTCATGCCAGTTATTGTGTATTCACTCCCTCTGTTTGGCCAGATATACTTTTCATGGGACATTTCCTGAAGTATTAAGAGTATGCTAGACAAAGTAACTAATTAAATAACAGATTGAAATTGAAGATGTATTTAATAATCTTCCACCCCAGTGAGCTCTTGACAGCACATTTGAAATGTGTAGGCCTTATGATTTCCACACTGTGGGAAATGTGGACAGAATCCAGTCTTAAAAATGGAATTTAAGTTATAATGCATAAAAAAAAATCACATAATCTGTCCAATTTTGTATGAATAAATCAAAGGTAGAGCTGTAACCTTAATCAGCTAATTCAGGTTTGGTTTAGCTTGAAGAAATTGTGACAGAAGTCATTAAAACAGTGTGTCATTCTATACAAGGTTAGCTATAAAAATGTACTTCCCACAATAATAACATTAATTATAATACAATTATGAAAACTTTTGTATTTTTAAGGAATTTCATACTTTGTATTTCTTTTTAGCAAACAACTGTTAAAATGAATTTTAATTTGATTACATTTTAAAGAATAATTAATTAGTTTAATGCTTATGTCATTTGATTTGCCATTTTTAATAAATACAGAGAAATTAAAACAGAAAACAGAAATTTTAAAAAGATAAAACATTTCACAAGGGCCCTATTATTGTGAAAAAAAGTGAAAATTCATTCAAGTATTATGAATTTGATTAAGAATTACTTTTTGCTAAAAAATTTACAAACGTATACGAAAATAAATATATAAAAAATGAATTTGTGAAATATAAAAATTAAATAGAATTTAGGGAAAATTATACTGATTTTGTAGGTCCCTAAAACAATATATATATATATATATATATATATATATATATATATATATATATATATATATATATATATATATATATATATATATAATTCAACTATTTCTTCCCCATATGCTGTTTTATATTTTTCCATTCTAAATTTTATGGATATATATATAAAATCCATAAAATTTAGAATGGAAAAATATAAAACAGCATATGGGGAAGAAATAGTTGAATTTTATAGGCATTTTATGTGAAATCAGATTATGTTTATTCAGATTTGAAAAGCGAGTTGCTTTCTTGTTTTTTTCTGCTGAGCGATGAGAGAATGAACAGATCTCGTATAATGTTATTTACACAGACCAGGTTTCAGTCATTGACGTGGGCATCCTGGGATGGAGCTGTGTTACACAAACCAGCACTTTAACTCCTAGATGGATCACATATCGATTTCCATACCTGCTGGCAAGGCACATGTGTAGATAGTGAGTGGGCTGGCTTCCACATATATTTACTTCCTTTCAAGGACCAAGACCAGAACAAACATTGCTTTATGGTCTTACTCGATTATAGTGACATGTGTTCAGAGTTGAGATTTTTATTAGCCTTCCAAGCACGTTTGAATCAATGATGTTTTTCTGTTGGCTTGAAAACTAGATAAACATCCAGTGGCTGTGCTTTTGATGCAGTCGATCTTTAACACTTCCATCACAGATATTTCATCTAGACTGCTGGGGGGAGCGAAAAGTGTTGCCAGGTACAGTCTGTTTGAATCAAATTAGCATTAGCATCGCTCCTGAGCCATAAAAACCACATGACTATAGGAGCCATGGGAAAACAACACACCACTTACACAGCCCTTATAATTAAAATAAATGACTATTCACCAAGTCCACTATTCACATACTGACTTACAGTCAAACATATACTTGTGAGAACCTACTAAAGACTTATATTATTGTTAAATTAGTCCAATTATATAAATAGGCCTACACCATAATATTAGCACCTTTAAGACATTATTTAAGGCATATTTTGCCTAATTATGAACCTTTTTCACTAGTGTTGACTATACTCAACTATTTAAAATACAAGAATATTTTCAGCAATTTGGCCTTCACATGTACTGACCAGCTCAAAGAGAGCTAGTAGCACAACAGCGATCAACATAATGCAGGAAACTAATAGAAACATAAAGATATTTCTTCAGCTTCAGGCGCTTTCATGTCCCAGAAGTTGGTTTTTCAATTCTGTTATCTAAAGGTCATAGCAAAACTGACTTGGAAACGTTTTGATAATTTATTTCTGCTACTTTTCAATCCCTTTATTTGTTTAGATTTATTGTCCCAGGCCCAGATGTTCAATCTAAAATTACAAAAATTATATATTATATACATATATCAATTATTATATATTATTATATTACATATTATTATATATATATTAATTATCCTGCTCTAAACAAATGCATATTCAATAGAAATTTTTATATATTTATTGTATGAAGATTTTTTAAAACTTCAGTTGTGGCTTCAACCATCCAATGAGGCCAACAGTTATTTCCATTTTTATTGATTTATTGAGTCATTAAGATTTATTTAGCAAGAAATGAATACTTTTATTCAGCAAGGTCACATTAAATTGATCAAAAGTGAAAGTTATTTATCTAAGAATTCCAGAAAAATGTATTATGGTTTCCACAAAAATATTAAGCAGCACAACTGCACTAAAAGGACAAGGATCAAGTGACATTGAAGACTGAAGTAAAGGCTGCTTTATCATCACAGTGTTAAACTGCATTTTAAAATATATAGAAATAGAAAATGGAAAACGGCATTTCTAGGTTCTTTAAAAATATGAAATATCCAGGAAAAAAAAAAAAAAAAAAAAAAAGCCTGTCATGTGGATTTATAAGTGGATATATAAGTGGATATATATATATATATATATATATATATATAAATATAAATATATAAATATATAAATATAAATATATAAATCCATATAAATCCACTGTCCATTATTAGTCATTGTTAGCAAACAAATTAAGCAGTAAGAATGTGTGAGTTTACACTGAGAGGAGCAGAAGTCCCCAGAGCTGAAGAAACATCCTTAAACCAGCATTCAAACTTGGGTCACATCATATAATAACAAATAGCAATTGTAAAAGGACAGATAAAAACTGCATGTGTACACTGGTTTCACATAAATAACAACTGTACTGTAGTAAATGAGGAAAGCTGGTTGAATGTGTGATCTCTTTGTCAGCTACAGTAAGTGCAGGCCATGTTTCTTATCTTCATGGTATGCCTGCGACGGCTGAAGAGTTTGTAATGATGTGGATGGTTGCTATTTCTGTGTGGCTCTCAGAGCTGGATTAACATACTCTATCAAAATGATAAATGCACCGAGGCACTTCCTGCATCTCTCTTTTGTCTGCATAATCTATGCTGCTCACGACCGTGCATTCTGTCAGCATGTTTCCTTCTCCACTGAGTTTCAAAAGAGAAACTGCATTGCTTTCAAAATGTGTAATATTGGATTCATGCTGTGGGATGGACTAAAGTTATGCAAGTTTTGTTAATGGCTTACTTAGGCAAACAGTTTACTATTATTTGCAATAAATTTGAAATCTGAAATGAATGAAAAAAACTATTCATATGGTAGTTTTTTTTTCTTTTTCTTTTTGTACTATACCCCTTTAGTATATATTCTAAACACTGCAAAAATAATCTTTATATTTCATTACACATCACTATGTTCAAAATAATATAACATTACAATTGCATATTGTGCTTCTGTTTATATGTTGATATAGGTATTCTGTAGTTAACCCCCCCCCCCAAAAAAAAAAAAAAAAAAAAAAAAAAAAAAAAAAATATATATATATATATATATATATTTTTTTTTTTATATATATATATATACACATACAATAAATGTGCACTCTTACTTTAAGGGTTTCATTAAGTGCCGTTTATTGACTATTTCTCTGACTTCTGATCAAATACACAGATCATTCATTAGCAAACACTGGGCCAAGAACTTGTTAACTTATGTTTATTACTGTTTTCCACTATGGGGGGAATATAGTGCTAATTTTCAGAGAGTTGGAAAGGAAATGAATCATCTTCACCCTGGGCCCTGGGTCGTTTGTTTCTGTCAGGAGATTCTCTACTGTAAACATAAGTGGCCCCCTGTGCCTCCAATTAGGCTGCACAATAGCTAGCATGTTGACATGTGTGACAGCAGGACTAATCCTTTTGAAACAAATCATTAACATTATTTAGGCAACTGTGGTCCCATTTTCCCCATAGGATTAGTTTGGACGACCCACATCTACAAGGACAAGAGTGGCATATATTTGTGGAAATAAACTGAGACATATGTATATAATATTATGTCTATTTTTCTTATTGTAGCTTTTAAAAATGCAAAATAAATAAATAATTGCAACTAACCAAATAATCATGTATAGTTATGACAGCTAAATAAAAAAATAAAAAACAAAAATTATATATAAATAAAATATAAATCAATAAAAACAAACAAATACCTACAATTATTAACTTTTAACTATAGTAATTAATCTGTCACTTGGTAGATGGTGTAAAACATGGACAGGAATAAATAAATAAATAAATAAATAAATAAATAAATAAATAAATAAATATTATAATTATACTTAGATACAAAAAATAAACAAGCAGTAAAAATCTAAATCTAAACTAAAATAAATTTCCATACTAAACTACAGTTATTCTTCTCTTGGTACATCACTTGGTAGATGCTAATCTAAGAAGATTTAAACATGGACAGGTTTCTGAAGTGCAACTAAAAATCAACTTATACGGTTAAGATGGTTTTCCATTCACCTAATTATAAATACACTTATAATCCATCAAAACAAGTCTGTAATGTTTACAAAATGTGCTTATAGAGCAAGACAAATAGTTATCTATGCAAAAATGGCTTTCTATTAAACCGGTTATGATCCATCAAATTTCTGACTTGATGAAATTAAAACTGTCGTTTGAAATCAAATGCAGTGCTTCATCATCTCAGTCTTCTTTGACTTGTCTAACGTTTGAATGGAAACAGCAGGAAGAGGTACAGCTGCTAGAGGCAGTTCCATTAGCTCACATCAGTCAGCGATCATAATAAACTACTGTACTCATCAAAGGATATTAAAAAAATATGACACTTTGTGATGGTCTCACAGAGGGTCTGTAAATAAGTAGGTTATACTGAAAAGAAATCACGTCTCGCTGTGCCATACAAGCCCCAGTTCTGTGCTGAAATGGGAAAGCGTGTTCCCAAAGCTTTGTTTATCATTCTAAACGGTTTTAATTGCTCAAGAGATTTTTGGATATTTCGCCATGTCCCTGAAATCCTTTGTCCAGTGTGCTCATTGACCCTGAGGCGCCATAATAAGGGCACAATTAGCATTGGCACATATATGCCCACATCTGGGCCAGATCGCCAATAGAATGGAAAACATTACAGTGGTGCCAAGCCCTAAAGGCCAACAAATGTCCCAATTTACATTCATTCCAGCCTTCGTATAAAAAAAGGAATATGTTTTCCTCAACTTGCATCCTCTGTTCCACAGCAGGTAAATTGGATCTGTTTGACAGTTCTTTTTTGTGCTTGACACAGCGTGTTGTTATCGTGCTTCAGCTCTACAGGTGGCAGTGTTGGGATTTAAGGTCAGGCCCGGCTGCTGAGACGAACTGATGGAAGATACAGACTCATTTCAGCCTCACAGTCGAGCTGGACGAGGCTTCAGGCAGTAGCTCACTAGAGAAATATCACATTTTGAAGCATTTTCTCTGAGAATAAACCATGTGTTGCTACTGGCACTTCACCAAGAACAGGTGTTTGGATGAAATATGAAACACAGAAATGATGCTTCCTGCCTTTCCATTCAAATAGCATGTTTTGTAAGTTACTCTCGAATTTTGGAGTAGTGTTTGCAATAACAGATGAATAAAACATTAATATAGCATTCAAAAGTTTTGGGTAAAACGTTTAAAATGCTATTGATAGAAGTTTGTTATTCTCAACAAGACTGCATCTCGGTCGTACACGTGTTTAACACAATATATAATAATTTGTTAACCCCGTCGTCTACTTGGTACATGGTATTAAGACGCGTTTTATTCAAACTGATCAGAAGTAGACGACGTTAACAAAAGGTGCGAATGGGGTGTAAAATGTTTTGAGCTTGTCTACTTTCGACCATTAACAGAGATATTCGAAAACGCTTTTTTTTTGTATATGGGGGTTTATAACAAACCCCCATATACACTCACCCATAGTGCCCTATTTTAACGATCTAAGAGCGTGGTTTAAAGCACATGGTGCAGGTGCAGTTAGGGCGTTTCCAAATCCACTTTTGCTAGTATAATGATGAGAAGAATGGTCTGCACTTCTAGCTCATGGTCTAAAATGGTTGTCCCTATTCTCTCAATAAGTAATGTGTTTGCTTTTGGCCATAACATGCAATAAACTAATAAGAGTCTTTTCTCCCATTCCCTTTAAGAGAGCGTGATGTGCCATGATGTATTCACTATTTAAATGGTGTAATTTTAAGGCCACAGACGTGTCTCCAGAGAGCAAACGGATCTGCACAAGCAAATAGGTAGGCTAATTCTGATACACGCAACTATCCATTATGACATGTATGACTTTTTAGATTTATGTTGCCTGCACAATTATATTATTTTACACTGTAATCCTTTATTTATTTTTATATTTTGGATGTTTGTGTCCTGCTGCGCATCCCTGAGTGTATCAAGCAAAGTGAACATGCTTTGTGGAGGTGCATTTTCTACTAACGCGCCATTGACTTTAGACCAGGTTTGAGTTGGTCTATGGCTCAGTCTATTTTCAGTTCCTCAAAATAGCAATACGCCTGAACACTCCTCTTTTTTAGACCAGCACGCCAATGGGTGCACAAATGGGCGCAAATGCGCCGGGTGTATTATAGGACCCATAGACTCCTCCACTCCTCCTTTATGACATGTGTGGCTAAATAGAGTGGCTAAACACAGTCTCCACACAATATCAATGCCATCTTCTACAGCACTGCCTGTTTAGCCTGTTTAGCCCACCGATTCGTGCACAAAGTAGGTTAATGACAAGAGCGGCAAATAGTTTTATGCACAAACCAAGCGATTCACTTTTTCAATCAAGTGGCAGACCGTGTCAGTAAGAACTTTGTTCACTTAGTAGATTTACAAACAAGGCAAGGCTAAAAACAGGACAGAAAATGGGCTATAACTTCTAAATTATGTTTTTTTTTTTCTGTAAAAATCTTGATAACATTATAAGTGCAGCTCAGAGAACAGTACAAAATAATAAAAAAGGCAGTTCATCCCCCCTTTAATACCAGGCATAAAAAGAACCAAAGAGGCACATGAGTCAGAATATAAGCCAAAACGCCTCAGCAACCATTTATCAATATCATAGTAGCTTCAAAGCACACCCTAGATACTGAATAACAAACTTTAGCAACCACCCACGATACCCTAGCAGATTTTGCACAGACAAACACTACATTTTCTTCACTGAAAGTAAAACTTTAGCAGTGTCTGAATGCATTTTCCATGGTAAAATAAAGTTTGGTAAGTATTCCACATTCTTAAATGGCCAGAGTAAACTTCGAGATGAGTTTGTTGAGTTTAGCTCCAAGCATTATGTTTATGCTGCAGTGCAGCCAAAAAATATATCTGTCCAGTTGCGAAGGAAATCAATTTTATCACAGTTACACCACATTTTGTATTTAAGAGCCCACCCTTCCAAAACCCCAAAAAACAAATCAATAGAAGCAATATAAGCCAAAGCAATAAAATAAACTCGGCTGGCCTCTCTGGACACGGCAAACTTTGGAAATCTGAGCAAACACCAGCAACATTTCATTACACAGCTTTCCTTTATTCACAGATGAAGCGCATCACAACTTTCAGTTTGCAGTTTGATTTGTTTTCGCCTCCCTTACGAGATATACGGATATACCCATCTATGCAGCAAGGTTGCAGCGCAATAAAATTAGTCATTCGCCACATTGATCAGCTTCTGTAGAGTCTGAACTCTGTGTTCCTGTTATACTCAGCGGTAAAAGCGCGAAGACGAAGCTCTCTGGCTACAGCAGTTGCAGTTTGCTGACTTCAGACAAATCCTTTCAAATGAGAAGGGTAATTGCTGTGAAATGCCCTTTTCAAAAGTGTCTCCTGATACTTCTGGTGCATGATCTACTGGGCCAGGCTTTTAAATAAAGAGCAACAGCATCAAGCTTATGAAGCCGTAAGTGATGCTAACCGCTAGCCTAGGAACAGGTTTGCAGGTATGGTAGTTTAATAACAACACTTATTGTAATAGTCAGAGGCAATTAAGTGTAATAGACCTCTTTTATTGTTCATTAAAGAAGCCTGTAGTCGTCATTTCAGGTCTGGCTGTGTTCACCCTGGTGACACATTCAATGGACTTATAGGAGTTCTGTAGATGTTTCTTCACTTTAATGAATACAATATGCTACAGACCAACACAGATTTGCACTGACCCCCTAAAGGGGTTGTTACAGCGTAGTCAAGCTCCTGATAACATTTTTACAAAACACACATTTGAAAATTCTCAAATGAAAATGAAAATTAGAGCTCAAACAGCAGATGAATATACAGTAGAGGAACAATGCATGAATGTCTATAAACAGTCTTTTACACCAACACTGACATATATAGTGCTACAGTCCTAGTGTTCTGATTATATATGTCCATCACCGCTCAGTCTCTGTTTTTGTGCTACAGTATTCATCACCATTCATATTCACACCTCCATCTCGAGCGTGATCGAGTCCGTGTTTAATGTTGATGCATGAGTTTGAAATATGGGTTTATTAGATTTCTACTGAACACAGTTTATTTGATGACTTCATCGAGAGAAGTTTATTTACTCAGGGCGCAGGGGTTTTATTACAGACATTGATCAAAGTGATGGCACACTTTGAATGATCTGCTCACCCATAATCCCAAATTGTGAAAGTGCTGTCGATGTAATAATCTGTAATGGCAGCATACAAGCTCTGGGGTGTCCAGATTACATCCCTCATCACCTCTGAAAGTTGCCATAAATTACTTGTTTTAATGAAAGTACTGGGCTAGAGGCGACAGTGACACCGACAGGAGCAGGGACAAAACAGACAGGCGCAGAGCTCTGGAGTGAGGACTAAGTGGCAGGCGAGGGAACGCAGGAGTGAATTTACTGGGACAGGTTAACAGCTCACCTTGTGTTGAAACACCAAGGACGCTGTGTGTCGAGTCTCAGTACTAGTGGGATAAACACCACTGACTGCTACTGGCTGAGATTTTCTGCACTCAAAACATCATCCCTGAGGAGTCGGCATACGAAATAAATGCATACGTTCACATGAACTGGATCTGTTGGGACTGTGCATGCATGCATAAAACTGAAAAGTTTCTGGAGATAAAAAAATGCAATAAATCCCATGGTATTTTGACCGTGTTGGGGAAACATATCTGAACTAGCTCATGTTAAAACATCAAAGATATCTGACTGACTTAATTATTACATGAAAGTGTTATAAAAGAGGATCAACTGTATAAAAAAAGTGGAGAAATCATCAGGAAACATTTCTGAAATACTGAACCGTTTTGTCTGCAAACAAACGCTGCTAGCTCTGCTCAGAATTATCTTTATTTTATGAGCATATTTTTATAGAATTTTGATAACATATGAACATTTTTAAAAATGCATATACACTACGAATACATGCAGCCTTAATGAACATAAGAAATGTAGTGTACTCTAATTTTCAGGAGTATTTACACTAAAATTTGGAAACTAAATTTGGTTTATCTAACTTGAGTCTATAGATCTATTGTTTATTTTTTTGTAAAAAATGTTCTCTTTTATTACATAAAACTGTGCTTGTGTTTTTAATAAAATGGCACTTTTTTATATTTTGTTATAATTGCAATGACATTCATACATCAAGTATGTTTTTTCAAATGTTTTGATGCTGCTGTTGACTCTTAGTTGTGCAATAGTTGTGACATGCTGTATAAAGTTAATAATGGTGTGAAGTGAATGTGGTTCCTTTTAGCAGCCTTCTGTAATGTTTATCACGTTTTTATGACCTTGCTGCTATTTCTCTCTCTGATACATACATGTCAGATGAACCACCTTTTGCTTTCTGCTTTTATTGACAAGCCTTTTTTTCCCCCCTCACAGCCTTGAGTTCCTCAGACACTTATATTCCTCACCAGCCATCCTCAAGGGACTTTAGCTTCCTGAGCTGCATTTCTGACACACTGGATGGATTATAAGAAAGTCTCAAGTAAATCCTGCTCTCTGGGTCTCCGATTTGCATGCAGCTTTTGTCGCGTCTTTGCTGACAAACCCGATTGGCGCCACTTTAAAGTGATTGGCTCTGTGAACGCTGACAAGGCCGGTCTGTCCAAGCCTGGCGGGTTCATAGGATGCCAAATTGCTGTGCTTCAGAGATTGAGAGACAGTTCTATCATGCCAGAAGACACTTTTGCTTTGGAGTGATGATGAACAAGATTAAATCTCACCCTAACAATGGCAATCTTTCTCTTATCACTCCGCTCTTGTCAATATCAGTTTGTTCGACAAGGAATGAAAAAATCTGCCTTTTAGAGGAGCATCACATTGGACTCGGGTCACGGCACCAACATGATATTTAACGGTAGCGTTGTGCATTGACAAAATCAAACCAAATCTTTTAATAATGATGAATTACCTGTCCAATCATGGACCAGAGTTATTTTGTGCATTACGGCAGAAGATAAGCCGGTATATTTATGTAACTGGATTGTTTTATTGACCAGACAAGAAGATGGTTGATGGCAGGAGCAAAGCCTGGTGCAGTGGATGAAAAAAGTTCAAAAATGAAGAATAATATCAGCTATAAAGTGAATTCAGAGTGATTTAAAATGGATGTGGCACTTCATGAGTGATGGCGAGGTGGGACAGGTGAGGCACTGCCTGAGAATATTTGCTGGATGACTGATGAGGTTTGTTTCTTTCCAACTTTCCACAGGACTTGAACTTCAACTGTGAAAAAGACAGGTCCACCAACTCACATCTGCCGGTCTGTAACTGAGTTAAGATTTATGTACATACAATTGGAGACAGTGTTGGGAGTAACATATTTCAAAGTTAAAAAATATATAGAATTATCTAATTTGGGGAACACTTAGGTAACACTTGTTAATAAGATTCCAGTTATTAATTTTAGTGTATACATTAGACTGCTTGAGCTAAGATGAAAACTAATAACTTTACAACATTTGTTAATTTTAGTGTTCCTGTAGCTCAATTGGTAGAGCATTGTGGGTTCGATTCCCCGGGAACATATGATAAGTAAAAATTGATAGCCTGAATGCACTGTAAGTCGCTTTAGATAAAAGCGTCTGAAAATGCATACATTTAAATTTAATTTAATTTTTAATTTAATTTAAAATTTTATTAATTTATACATATACTAATCAATTTCTAAAATGTCAGCTGTATTAATAAGTTATAGTAAAAAGGTCAAACTACCTAATGCACTAATTAAAGTTATAGAATGGCATAATGGAATTATTATGTTGTTTTGTATTAATAGGACCAAATTTGCATTATTCATGTAGAGAAAAAGTCACCAAATGAACTATATTTATTTATATTTAAAATGAAATGTGAATGAAAGGTTTTTGCTTGTGAATAACACCAACAATCCAATTGCAATCCAAACGGCTTTACTGAGTTTTTAACTGAACTCTCAGCATTCAGATATGTGTCATATAAGTTCTTCTGGTGATTTCTCTTTAATTAACATTATTATTATCTCAATGTCTCTCTTGCACCTTTTTGACAGATCTCACACCTGCGTTTGTCTGCTTCCCTGACGACAAACACAAACCTTCCTGTCTGACTGGAGCAAGGCGATCATTGTGAGTGCACTCATTCGACTGCCTCTATGCTGTCGAGCCATCAACAGATATTAATTAAATCTCAAGTTGTCATGGAGACGGTCATGCTGGAGAGTAACAGATTACAAGTACGTAACAAATTAATTTTATTAGGTGATGGCAACTGAATAGGCCTCTGTCATCACGCGGTTATTTAAAACAGTTCAAGTTGCAGTATCCCATGACAGCCACTGCCCACATGAGCGAGGCCCATTGAGTTGAAATCATTAAAAACCATTAAAGCCTTAAGTAGCGAGATATTGCTAATTGCTAAAAGAATTGTCGGACACTTCACAAATTTGTTGCATCGGTTGGCTGCAAATATCTAAATGCAGACTCTCATAACGAGGTCCCGGACCTGTACTTTGGGCCAGGGAACAAAATATTGGGTCAAGATCATAGAATATTGGTCTCCTTCTACATACTGTTTGAAGTCACACCTTCAAGTGTTCGGTCTCTTGGCATCCCAACGCAGAAAGTGCATCTACTCCTAATTTAAAAACCCAAATGCCTAACCTTAAAAACCCAGAGAACATCATCAATACCAGAACTTCACGACCCACTTTCACAGTTAGCTTTCTTGGTTTCATCAGATCACTCTCTGATATTAGCATTAACCCACTTTTCTGTGTACCGGGAGGTCTCCGGAGGAGATGAGTGGCAGAATGTCACAGAAATGTCATCAGTCCGCTTGAAACTTTCTCTGGCTGAAAATCACAGCGAGTGTCCATCGAATGCATTAGACGTGGAAGTGGTCGGGTTTTATGGGTACGTGTATATGGAACAGTCTGCCTGCTTCATACCTCATTACACGCCGTCTCTGAGCTGATCCCTTGAGTGTGAGACTCACAGTAAGAGAGTGAGACAAAACAGCTAGAAGCAGAATTTTAAACAGTTGCCGATCACCGTGACCTTGTCCTAGATTGAATTGAATGTCTTCATTCCGTTTCTTTCCTGTTAATTTTTCCTTTAATTGAGCAACATAATATAATGCAATGATTATATGAAGATGTATGCATATATTTGTTGATTTTTCTTTTCATGGTTCAGTTAAATCATATTTTTTTGCACACCTGTTGCCTCATTAATGTGAATGCTAACTATAATTTTGGACAACATTGTCTTTTGGAAGTGTGTTCAACAAGATTAACTTTGCATTTTCAGGCACTTTTGTGTTTATTTATAGAATATTTCTAAAAAAAAAAAAAAATGGTCCAGAGACTCAACTATACATAAACTAATTTCCTGAAACCTGTTGAATTAGTCATTTTAAATAATGAATTTATTATTGTCAACTAACTATATACAGTACGTTATTCTAAAAATATAGATGGTATTTTGATATATGAATAAATGTTTGAAATTCTACTTTCAGAAATAATATAATATAATATAATATAATATAATATAATATAATATAATATAATATAATATAATATAATATAATATAATATAATATAATATAATATAAACGATAGAAGAATAATCCTGATTAAGAGCATAAATTACCAACTAAAACCATGTAAAACCAGCAACCAGAATGACGGCAAAAGAAACCAAGCACCTTGTCGAATTTAAGTTACATTTTATCAACCCTGCAGTCAGTTCCTTATTTTCTGGAACTGATTAAAGTTTTAAACACCTTACAGAAAGTAATCAAAAGTTTGTGCTGAGAGTGTGAACTTCATCCATTCGTGACAGTGGGTTATGAAGAGCGCAGTGCGGCAAACGCAATGCGTTTCTTTCTCAAAAGCCTTTGGATTAAGTAATTTGTTCCTGAGCTTGCTTTCCACGCAGAATAAATCACGAGAACAACATTTGTTTAATTCTTTCTTAAAGGGCAGCAGTAATGTAATATCCTATTAGAACAATTCAGCCCTGCAATGTCACAAGTTAAGGCACGTTTTTGTTTACTTAGTTATCTATGTTCACCAATTTATCTTTTTTACCATTCAAAACGTCTTCTACTTCCTGCAGCCAGAAGAAGCAGCGATAAAGAAGATAGTGAGAGATATCCAATCATGATATTCATTCTGATCTACTTCCTTTCTTCCCACATCAAGTTTGATCCATGTCAACAAGAGTCCTTCACAGAAGTCCGTACAGAAATTAGCATCACTCTTTTCAACCGAACATAATTCTCAAAGCAACATCCTTCACTAAAGTGAGCTTAAACCTTGCTACACAATCCCATCTCGATTTCCAAAAAGGCTGCGAGCTGAGATGCTCTTTGAGCCCACGCTTCGGCTATCTGATGCTTTTCTAAAGATCCCGGGAATGAATGAGCTTTGATGAATATACTTATGATTCAAGTGGGACTAATTACATGAGCCAATTAGTTTTCAGACATGGTCAAATAGATGGCCATCAACTTCATTATGATTTAGGTATGCTAGACGCAATGTAATCGGGCCAGTGTGAATAATGCATTATGCATCGGTTTCTATACCCCATGATGGAGGTTATTTTAAAGCAACAGCACTTGAATAAAGAAGATGCAGGCTTCCAATTCACAAAACCTAAAAAGTTTCTAGGCAAGTTTAATTATTATCACAAACAATCTTACTTAACAGCTAAATGAACTTTGATACAGTACGATGAATCACCCATGATCCCCTGCCCCTCGCTGTGGTGAAAAAGTGGATCATCAGCTGTGACAAAATCACTTCTCGGTCAACAAACCGCTGCTAGCTGTTGTGAAAACATTCAATTACAATCATAAAGACACAAGTCCATCTTTCCCAGGAGGGACAGAGAAAAAAAGTGTCAGATTCACATTTCACACTGTTAATGCTAATGCTAAATGATATCTAGTTGAATATGAGTGAACACATTTCTTGTCTGCTGATGCTGTGGGGGACAAAACTAGTTTAAAAGCAGATCTAGAATGAGTAAAGGATTACAGTTTTCAAGTTCTGAACTACAAGCAAGCTCAAATTATGCTGTGGCAGTTTTTACACCAGAGAGGGTCCATGCTTTATTTTAGGCCCCACAAACCTACATGCATGTATATGTGTGGTAGAATTAGACACGACCTCACTGTAAAAATTATTTTCCGAACAAAATAAAACAATCATTATTGGAGTATGCTTTACAAAGAAATACTGTTTCACTTCAAAATGTTACATTTATATCAATGCTATTTGCCATTTCTTGTGAAGTTTACTATCAATTTCTGATTTTTTTTTTTGGTTTTTAACTATGTGGTAGACTGAATAGATAAAAAAAGCAAAAAGCAAATCTCATCTATTATAATTACTTATGAGAGAATCAGCACTTAAAATATATGATAACATGTCATCAACTGGACACTTAATTTTAATAAATTTTAAGTTGAATCCAGATGAACTGGATTTGTTTCAATTATATCAACTATAGACAGCAGAAGAAAAAAGAAAAGTGATATAATCACAATTTTTCAGAGCATGTGCAAAATAAGGGTCATAATTAATAACTATTTAAATGACATAATAAATAATAATCCCACAAATACAAGTACAAAACACAAGGTATTTACATGAACATGTAAAATGCTTAGACAAATATCCATTTTTATTGTCCTTTTTTTTAATCAAAATGTTCAACCAGTTACCTCCATGACATACAAAAAAGCTTATAATTATGTCATTTGCCAAAAAACTTAGTCCAACCCATCCAAAAACTCCCCAGTTTTTTGCCATTTCCCTCAAAAGCACCTTTTTTTCTTTTTCTCTTGAACACTCAGAATTCTCTTCAGATTAAGCAGGCAATGCAAATCCATTGCAATCAAACAAGTTATCTAACTTTAGTTTTCCAACTAAAATCATAATCAAATCAAAGGTTTTTTTTTTTCTTTTTTGTGCATGCATCACCACATATTCCCTCAAAATCTGACCCCTCGCCTCTGTCTCTAATTCTAAAACAGCATTTTTTCCCCATCAACATTTACATTAAGTCTCAGCACTGCCGACTCAGAGATAAGAGCAAGGTTTTGGCATATTTTCAGTGTTTTTGTCCCCTAATTTCCCTTAATTCATTTAATCAGCTTTAAAATAGAAAAAAACGAATTGCTTTGGCACAGCATGCAAGCATGTTTGTGTAAATACAGAAGCATTGTCATGCTCGGCTGTCCTTTTTAATTCGATCTCTCTGTCTTTCCATCCTTTTTTATGTATCATGAACTAAGCAGATCATCATGAACGCCAAGCGCACACACAGGAGCAACAACAATCAGAGAAAGATCCTGGTGCCACCAATGACAGTATATTTTTGTATCACACAAATGAACAGGCTTTAAGACCGTTTAGTTATTTTTACTACATTATCTGAGCCTTTAAATAGTTACAACAGATTTATAGCTAGAAAAAGGTTGCTTTACATGTTCGACTGATTCCGACTAAAGCTTTAAAAAGCAAAGTGATATTAGCTGGTCATTGGAGGTCTGTGATTATGTACCATTACCGCACAGACAAGCGGTAATTTGTCTTTATAATTGGCACTGGCACAAAGACCCAATCAGGGCGGCCTGCTAGGTGATACTGGCATGGTAATTACAGTCGGACAGGAAGCTTGGCATCCTGGTGGCCTCCATTTAAAGTCAGAGTTCAACCGAAGTCAGCTTTCGCACTGTAAAATATAGAAGGCTCTCAGATTTAAAGATAAAAACATGGCTGTTAGCTCCTACAGCAATTTAAAAAGCCACAGTAAAACACTATGTCTAGGACATTACTATTCATCATGTACTGTAAGAAGAATTCTATCCATTAAAGGTCAAAGGTGAAGTGTGTCATATCTGCATTATTCACGTTCCCAAATGCACTTGGAAAAATAATGACTTTTTAAACTGCAACATGAGATTTCAGTTTTTCACCGCTCAACAATCAGGATTAGGTTCAGTTTTACAGGGCCCACCATAAAACAGTGTTATTTTAGGATTATTTATATACTATTATAATATTTATTTTATTTCAATTGTATTATTTCATATTTTAAAGAGAGATAATTATACAATTTTTTTTACAATTATATATATAAAAAAAATAATACATAGCCAGTGGAAATCATCCTGCTAATTATACCAATTTAAACATGGTTGTGTTGGGATATGATAACATTCAGTGCAAAACATTGCAATATTGCAAAACATAACTGTACTAAAAAGCTCACATACCGGCCATAGTCCTTTATTGTTCCTACAATAAGAGCAGGTCAAGTAGTGCTAGATAAAAGGTGGCAGCTAAATGGGAAAGTAATAATAGCAGGCCTGTATATAGAGAAGAGGTCCAGAGAACGCTACTAGAGTTCTGAATCATTTTAGACAGTTAAGGGCATTTGTGCTTGTGACCCGTTGAAAGCCTGAATAAAAGATATTAAATTCATCAACTTGATGATTAGGTAAAGAAAGGGGGGTTTCAATTAGATGCTTGCTTTGGACTCTTCAGAAAGGTCACTGGGCGGCCCTGGCGTGACGTCGCATGCATGCATGATTTAGAAACTCCACACTTCATGTTCATTATTCTGCAAGTGGCACCGTCTCAGAGAGGATGACATTAACCACCATTGTGAAGAACAGCGATGGGGACAGATCGCTCGCTAAAGGTTAATTCAAACTAAAGAAGATGTCAACCAATCAGAAGGCTGGAGTTTGTGTCCAACAGGCAGTTCGGGAGAACAAATTCATTCTCATTCACAATGAACCCCACAGTTCATCACATGCTCTCACCTCTTATCATTTTTACTGACAATGCCGGAGCTCTCTGTCAGCCCCGAGCCTTGAGACCAGCAATTTTAACCTATTATGAGACGAGAGACATTTTTTGGAGGCGTTTCCTGTTATCATTTTTGGCTAGATGGAAATTTTTCACGAAATGACAGAGCTGACTTTGATTTGACATGGCAGCTGGGCTGTAGGCAGGGGGTCTGATTATATGGTTTCACATTAAAATTAGCAGCGTGTCCTAAAGCCTAACACGGGATGTCCTTGTGTGAGGTCACAGTGATGCACTGAGGGTCTGTATGTGAGGGTCAGCAGTGTCATGGCTCTGAGCTGGACAAGAATTAAATGTCCACAGCTTGCATGGCTTCCTGTGTGTTTCCATCACTTTAAGAGATTCCTTATCGATTCTTAAGGTGCGGGTTTATTTCCTGCACAGCAAGAGTGGGAAAAGCCTTTTCTGAAAGGAAGATGATGAACCAAGTAACCCCAGAAAGGTTAAAATGTTGGTTCTTATTTTAAAGACTAGAAGAAATGTAATGTAAGTGCTTCATACAGTATGTTCCTTCTCACTAAGCATTAACAAAAAAATCAATAATAATAAATTAGTTCTATTAGGCTCAAGTTAAAACCACCATATTCATGTTTTCATAAAAGCTGCAACTTCATGTATATGCTAAACAATATTGTGAAAAAATTATAAATTCACCTAAATTAAAGTGGAGGTTGAAGCTTCTGTAGGAATTTTGTTCAACAGAAAATTATCCATTAGAAATGATAATTCAGCGTGAAGAGAATTATTCAGTCACATGACTTTTTTATACATGTATTTAAAAATTGGTCAAATTCTACAATAGCTTTTGGGCATGTCATCTTAAAAAAAATAAAGTAGTAATAATCAACATACATTTTATACAACATCTCAAAATACATGTACAGACACTTAGCTTGTAATATTCTCCTCACGTGTCTTTTTGCATGGTATCTGTCAGGTGAAAATCCTACTTTCAGTAAGCAAGGAAAATAAGTTGGGGTTAGTTATACACCAAAGTTTAAAATCTAAATTCATTTTTTAAATAATCTCATAATCTCATAAATATTAAATTGGTATTGCAAGAAAGTTGGTCAGATATCTCAGTTCATATCTTGTAATTCTTAAAAATAAATAAATAAATTGAAATCTGAATTGTGAGATATAAACTAAGGGGGAAGAAAGTCCGATTTTGTGAGAAAGCTGCAATACCTCTTAAAAAAAAAGTATTCTGTGGCAGAAATGGGCTTCCAAACACATTAGCCTTATCAAGCAGCACTAATAAATAAAACATAAAAAAGTGATATAAAACAAATCATAAATGTATTCTAAAGCGTGCAGATAATGAATTCCTTGACCTGAATGATGAGCAATATGTTTTAATGAGATTTTGGTATTTAAATTCAGAACTGGGATCCATGTCTGGGAGGTTAATTTCAGAAAGGGACTGATCTTTCTTCTTGCAGACAGCGAGAACATTCATGAACGAAGTCCAACGTGTCACGCAGCAGGCCAGACAGCAGGAGCAGCAGTTCCAGCTGACAAGCGTTTACCAGCACAGCCACTCTGACAAGCCTCTCATCTTTCCATTTCATCTTCACCTCCTGCATCATTAAGTCCCTGGAGAGTGTGCATACTTAATGTGCAATGATCCACAGGTCACCCACCGCCAGCAAAACACTACAGTTAGACATATTTACATGTCTACAAGCCCTTATAGCCATACAGAAATCCACCACTGAGAAGCTAACATTCATTTTCATGATGCTTTCTGGGAACGATTTAGTATGATAACAACCATGTTTTTAATTGAAAATAAATAAATAAATAAATCTTCCCTTAAAAATAAACCAGTGGGAGGAATCAATAAGTTAACAGAAACAAGTTTTCCCCAAAGATAAAGTGAAAACTACACCCCTGGAGAAGGAATGGTGGGAGTACAATCAACCAATCAATCAGAAAGTCTGTCTCTGATCAAAACAGGCCATCATGAAACAGCTGCAAAAGTAAATGTTTACAATGTGGATTTGAATGATAAATTGTTGAAACTGTATAACATGAATATAATGTACTAAAATATGTCTTCTTTATAGACAGTCCCTCTTTTCATAACATCACATGAATTACTTTCTGCACAGATCACATACTGTTATTTTCATCTCAATATTTGAATTGCAAAATTTAAAGCTGACAACCATGTTAGCATGTCATGTGGTAGGAAAAAAGTTTACACACTAGCGTTCCAATAAGCCACCTTGAAACTCTCCTGTTATTTTATTTATCAATATTTTTTATATATCCGTTATGAATAGAACAGTGCTATTTCAAACATACTGAAATACTTTAAACATGGACCAAGCAGTGTTTCTGATATCAGTGAGCAAGGAGTGGAGCAATCACACACAATTCTGCTGAGCTTAGGAATGCAATGGCCAATCAGATGAGTCATCGTTCAAACTCTCAGCTTTGTTGAGTAAACTGTTCATTTAAATCCGTTGCCTCTTGTTAGGTGAAAACTATGTTTTCCCTGATAAAGGGGGCTAAATATCATGTTTTTAAGGATCGCTTGAACCTGTGGACATGAAAAACAACCTGCGACAACAGTGTTAAAGTAGGCGCAAGTACAAAGGCGTTGTACTTGCGTTGCAAAGTTGCTATGAAATATTTGCATTGCACCATAAACGTAACTACGCGTATAAATACAATGTTTGTGAAACAGTAATATTGGGGTAACATTTGAAAATAAACAGCAGCATGACAGCATATATTTCGCATGACACAGTGCCCTAACCAAACATGACTTAACATAAATCGCAACCACTGAGATAAAGTTCCTTTGACCTATTTGCACACTCTATCGCGCTTGGTAGTCAAAACCAGCTGAGTGTAAAAATAAGAGCACATAGCTTTTATTTTCAAGACATCCATGATTATTCTCCAGTCTCCAGTCTCAGTGGTTTCCTAGTTTAGGTATTTGGGGAACATCTAAATGTTTCTCAATTTCACTCATTCACTGCTCGTTCATGTTACAAGAGCGATACTACCTAGCGTATAATGACCATAATGACACTTGAACTACGTGGGATTGGAACGCTGTAACTTTGAGTGAGTTTGTGGTGTTTTGGCTGGACTGCAAATCCCCTGATTGTGCACTGGACTCCAGGTAGGCCTTGAAAAGTTCATTATCTCCACTAAGCTAATTAATCATCAATGACTCTCGAAAAAGATGGGTCTACTGGACATCTACCTCACACACACACACACACAAACATCAATCATTTCCACTTTAAACCCTTCATTTAAGAACACAAGGATTTAAGAACACAAGCATTCAGAAGGGTCATCAGAACTGTTGAACGAACCTTATGTATATGAATGAATGTGATATGAGTTGATGGGTTATGTTTGGTTCACTTATGGACTTGATGCACCGAAGTAATGTTATTGTTTGAATATTTATTGAGGTTGACTTGAGTCATTGACCAGGGTATTATTGTATTATTCTCACTCAGTTGAAAGACAAACGGTCCCTTGATGGTGTCCTATATGGTGTATTGATTCATGAGATGGTTTATTTTTGGTTGTTTATTGGTTGTTTACTTTAACATGCTTTGAAGCAAGAGATATTGAAAAAGAAATAAGACCATTTTGAGTTGCATTAAAAAGAATAAGAGAAAAACTGTTTTTTGCAATTTTTCTAAATGTGTGGGTAATTTACTGTTCTGTGAAGTGTGATTTGAGTTAACTGCCTTAGCCAGAACCACTAAGTCACACTGTGTTGATGCTGTTATTTATACTTGTTTACATTTTAAGAGGATAATAATAATAAAAACATAAATAAATATATTTACAGCAGTAGCGTAGCCAGAAAAGAGACTCTGGGTGTGCATATGAAAATCTGGGTGTGCCACATTTATTGTCAGATTACTTTGCAAAATTATGGGATAGTATATTTTTGTCACACTGCTTCCGTCCAACCATACTCCTAGTGTTAATTTGCAGGTCGTGTCAAAATGTAGTTAATTGTTAAATGTAATAATTTTCTTCCAAATACGATAATTTTGAACTTTAGCTATTTCATTTTGTTTATTTTTCATTACAATTTATTCACTTTAAATAAATTATAATATATAATTATAGGATTAAAATGAATTGTAGTTGCTCAATATATCTTATATTTGCGCGCGTGCCGAGGCGCAGGTTTGCGCGCTTCGGATGAGCGCATGCACAAATCTTCTCACTGCGCGCGCAAACTCCCTGCCTCTGGCCATACCTGTCAAGTATCCCGTTTTGGCCAGCAAAGTCATGTATTTTACCCTTCTTTTCCGCCGACCTCCCGTATTAGTATTTTCCCGTAAATATCCCGTATTTTATTTTTTTAATTTTAACCTGCGTTATTAATAAAATAATAATAAAAAAACATTCCCAATCTGAGCTCAGTCACTAGTCTCGCGATAACTGCCACCTGTAGTAGCCTGTCGCGAGGGGTGTGTGAGTTCAGATGACATGAGTTATAACCAGAGGTGGGTAGAGTACCCAAAAACTTTACTCAAGTAAAAGTAAAAGTAATTCTAGAAATATTTACTCAAGTAAAAGTAAAAGTACTAGTCTTGAATAGTTACTTGAGTAAGAGTAAAAGAGTATCGGATAAAAAATCTACTCAAGTAGTTAGTTACTAGTTACTTTGGGTCATATATACGGAGCCTTTTTTTATATAGATAAAAAATGTAAGTAATGTATGTGTGTGTGTATAAATGTATATATTTCATCAGCCTTTAATCCAATTTATGTAATTTATTATAAAACCCTGTCTGTTTATTTAAGTAACAAATATAGGTATCATGCCATAACATATTTTTAATACGACTGACTTTATTTTAAATGTGAATTTAACATTGAAAGTTAATGTGATATAAATATTGCTACTAATCTTTCATTGTTCAGAAAGAGAGCAAATAACATTTACATTAAACATAATTTTCACTGACAGTCTAGATTTCATTCACTCTCAGAAACTACCATTAAAATCACTTAAACTGTTAACACTGTGAAATCAATATCTTAATTATAGATTCGTACACACATCTGCACTTTGTTGTTTCTGACGAGAGAATTCGCCAGAAAGAGGTATTCAGTAAGTGAGCGAGTGAAGGAAGCACCGGCATTTCAGCGATGACTCATCGGAACACCTCCGATTGGCCACTGCATTCAAAAGCTCAACAGAACCGTGTGTGATTGGTTAATGCGCAGCGCTGTAAAAACGCGTCTGTCTCTGGCTCAGCGCCAGCAAGCGATCACAGATCTGAATTTAGCAGCTGATGATATGACTTGCTGAACGTACTCGCACTGGTGTGATTGTATTAAAATTAATAAAATCTTAATCGGCTATTCTTTGTCTTTTGGAAGCTGCATTCAACCTGTTATAAGCCACACACGTACAACAAACTAATGTCACAGTGGTATCGTGTACTGTAATCGAATGTAGCCCAAGTTATTACCTGTTAAACAGTAGACAGCACACGCGTTCATCTAATAAGGATATCCACCGCAAGCAAATAATAGCCTTTGCAGATTAGCTTTCATTCAGTGCAGTTCCATAGCCCCGTTTTCAACGTTGCTAATATTCTTAAACGTTACAACTCTGAGTGAACCGCTTCAGAGCTATGGAAGGCCAAAAGGGTCAAATTCACGTGAATTTTAACGCGTCAACAACACGTTAAATACGTGTATTTCACGCGTAAACAACACGTATTTAACGCGTTAAATACGTGTTGTTTACGTGTTAAAAAACAGCGCGTACTTAACGTGTATTTAACGTGTATTTCACGTGTTAAATACACGTGAAGTACACGTGAAGTACGCGTTAAAAATCAGTTTGAACGGGTCAATGTCATTGGCTGCTGAGGACTTGGGTCAAACCACTTCTGTGAGTTTAGAGGGGTGTACCATTCACAGACAGGCAACCATCATTTAACATGCTATAGATCAGCTTATTCAGCCTTATTATTTTGTCTTTTTTTGTATAGACTATAGAAATAATATAATTTAATTGCAGTTTTATGAAATATTTATTTTTTAATAAATATTAATTAACATTTTGTGGTGATAGTATAATGTTTATAAAAGTTACAGTATTTTGTAATGAAACAGGACTTTTTGTTTAGCTCTTGACTCGCCAAAATATACTATTTAAATACTGTTGCTTTCTGAGTGCCATACACAAAAATACCAACTCATAACTCCACGAATATAGCAAGGAGAGTCAAAAGTTATAGTCTGAATCTACTGTGACGATCCAAGGGGCTGTAGTATTTTATTTTGCCCAGCAGGTGTCATGGGGTAACACTTTTTGTGTCTTTAGGTTAAGTGCTGTGATGCAGGTGTGGAAAATTGATTGTGATTAACCATGCTGCCTATAAGATGCTGGCTTTCTTACCCTTTGGAGGGAAGGAGATTGGGGCTTGGTCTTTGCTGGTCTTGCGGACTTTCTCACGCTCTCCAGTCCAAGGCTTGATGTTGTGTTTTTGTATCTTTATATTTTTTTTATGTTTTACCTCAATGTGGTTATGGCTGTTTTCTGATTAAAAACACATATTTGTGCAAATTTGATTATGTTGTATCTCTATTCATGTTGCTACTCCTTGATCCAAGGGGTTGTAACACTACGTTCTGTCAAATGTTTAATAGAGCTCTCCAACTGATTCATGGGTTTAGGTATTATTTACATATGAAAGATCATAATGGATTGTTTTGATTTTGGACTCATTTCAATCTGGAGAATCGGCTGTAAATAATGATATGCCATTTTCACAATCAGAGCATGTTTCATGAAGTTATAAAGGTAAAACCATGAGAATATTGTAGCATGTGTGTATTTGGAGTTTTTTTCTTGTTTTGTTATAATTCGATGATGGATATCTTCAAATCTGAATGACAGATTATTGTATAATTGGGCTCATTTTAATCGAGAGAATTTTTAATTTTCCAATATTATTAAAATAACTAAATTACTAGTAACTACTGCTCAACTCTGACTTTCAGTAAATAAAAATATATATTTGCACATTCTCCTGCTGAGAAATAACTGACAAAATGTAAGAAAAAATATAGTGTTCAAGATAAATTATTTATATCCATCTTATTTGATATTTAATATCTCAGGACATACATAAGTTTAGTTGAAGTATCTGTTTCAAAAGTTTTGTGATAGTATAAGACTTAAGTTAGCATCGAGCATTAACATTTGTGTGGGGGAAATAGTTACAATGGAGGTAAGCAATCAATTCAGGTTTAACATACAAACCATTTGAAATCAATATCTGTCTTTTAGAAAACAATCATCTTAGGAATCAACAGCTTTTATTGTGCTTACATTTACAGCAATCACCAAGCAGGTGGCACTTATTGAAACCTCTTTTTTTGTTCAGCAATTCTGCACTTTTTGTTCAGCGATTATGCACTCATCAGACAATCAGTAATTAGGTACACAGGTGATGTTATAAGACATAAGCATTTAAGACTTTCAGGATTAGAATGAGAGCTTGTACTAGGGTCAGGACAACAGAAGTATTCTACTGCTACCACAGTCAACCCCCCCCCCCCCCCAACACATCAATATTACTAATCATATATTTTTTTTTAATCGCTGTCCATATAAACAATATTGACTTGTAGCCTAAAAGATTAACTAACAATCTGGTCAACATAATGTATTAGAAGTACATTTCTACAAGAAAGGTAACTTACTGAAAAAGTTTTGGTGCTTAAAGTGTTTCACTGAGGTGAAATTTAAACCTAAAACATCTCAAGATACATGAAATAAAAAGAAAATCTAAATGAAGGGTTTTAAGGGCTTCAAACTGAACATATCATGGCTCAATGTCTTATGGACTATCCTCCACTGCAGTCACATGCCCCTCAGATGGACAATTCCTTCTTGATTTCTTGATCTTTGGCCTTTGCTAATCCAGCTGGCCACACTCTCTCTAGCATCAAAATCTTCCAGACTTGGCCATCTACACTGATTCTTATGGGACAGGTGAACAGTCCCTAAACAGCTTACACTTATTGGATCAGCTATTAAAATAGTTCAGTTTTATATGTAATAGAAAAGTCATTATATTTTGTTAATATAATATATTTTATTAAGTTAGAAAAGCGTTTGGAGCATTTTATGTTTGTTAAATATAAGTTTTAGGTTTTTTTTTTTTTTTAAGTAACGACCAAGCTGCCAGCGGCAGACAGTGAGCCTATATGTTTGATCAATTTAGCCTTCTCAAATCATCACGACTTGCCTAAAATAAAATCTATAGATATAAAACAGTTGAAGCATATGACAGTGTTTGTTAGACCCAGATAAATGTAAGCTATCCAATCATTTGTGAGGAGATGCTTCACTTGCAATTTTTTCCTTGGATATGCCATCATTTTTGCTTATAAAAGGTAAAAGTAATACATTATTCGTAACTGTACACACAATATCAACAAAAAAGTTGCTCGTTCTGCCGTGTTGTCTTTAATAGGAGTACAAAAAATTAACCGAAACTCAGTGAAAACATATACATATATATACATACATACATAAATATAGCTTTAAATAACTACTTAACAAAATAAAAAAAATAAAAAACAAAAACTCTTTCATTATAATTATAACCCATAAAGATGTACTTATCTCTAAAAACGCTTCTAATGAGGAGATGACGAGTCGGGATTGCAACTGTCATGTCTAGTCTAGTCTAGTCTAGTCTAGTCTTGTCAAGTCGTTGGGGAGAGTTTTGTATGGACTGTTTGTTGCCTGTCTTGTTCTCCCCCAGTTATCTGCCGTGAGGAGTAACGAGGGGTCCGCTGCCTCACCTGTACCCTCGCTGATCACAGGCTTCCCAGACCAGCCACTTTAGGCTCCATTGTTTTGACCAGGAATTATCCCTGTACTCTGCCTTTGTTTTTTGGCCGTTGCGGCTTTGCCTTATTTCTACTACAAGAGCATTAACTTGCCATTCGCCTCCTGGGTTCTCTCTCTCTCTGTTCCGTGACAGCAACTTCATTCTTGTGATACAGATTCAGAAAACACTAGTTTATTAGTAAATTAAAATATCTTCTTCTTAAGCCTATTATTTGAACGCAGAACTGTTCAGCAGTGCTGCTGCGGGACACAAAACACCGTCGAGCCACTCTTTACAGTCGTGGCATCAAGGTTTCCTGTTGTTTCCAATAGGGCAGCAAGTTTTTTTTTCATCGTTAATTGACGAATGTCTAAAATATAAAAGTAAGAAGAAGTCTAAACAGACTGGAGGCCCGGCCCACATCTGAACAATCGAAGCCCGGCTCCAGGGGTTCCCCTTAAATGGCTCGTTGCACCGGTGCGACCTCAGAGTTTTTTTTAGTCGCACCATTGAGAAATTGTTTGAGGCTTTGAATAAACTAGAGCGAGTTTTGTACAAGAAGTCAACCCCAGACCCATATAATAATAATAATAGCCTACCATTTTACTTGTAACTTCAAAAAACAAGATTTCAGTGTAAAATTATGCACCAGCATTTAGAGTATATTCTCCTGATTAAAAGAGCCCAAAACTATCTGTCATTTATATCTAAAGATTTGCCTCATAAATTTATAACGCACATAAAACTGCACAGAGAGCATGTAGTTTAGCCAAAAATCTATGTTAGCTGTCATGTAGGCTTTCCACTGATAACTTCATGAAAAAAGCATAGGCTATATCATAAAAAAGACAAGTCACTATTTGCAGATTAAACACAGTCGAAACTCACCATAAAACATCATTTAGATCTAAATATATATTTCATAAAGATATAACACATAGAAAAAAACTTAGGTAATATATCTTAGAAAAAAAAAAAGAAAAAAAAATCAGAGGTTTCAGTCCCGTGCCTCTTAACTTCACCAAACATGCATAGATCCTATGATCAGATCGAAAGATTTCGTTCATAGAGCTGTGACACATGAAAGCAGACTGGCGCACTGAGGCTGCAAAGAAAAACAGCTCGATACTTCCCGTTTCGTTTTCATTCATAGCTTCAAGAATCATGCATAGATCATTATTTTCAGAAAATTATCCCAATTAAAATGAGCCCAGAGATACTGTAATCCATGGATGAGATCCAAATATATTGCTATAACACATAAAACCCAACAGGCACAGCACAACAAATAACTTTAGTTTCCCTTTGCACTTTTATTAATAACTTCATGAAACATTAGATCATGCAAAATCATATGTCATTTTTTACAAAATTCTACAGATTAAAAGGAGCTCAAATTCATCATAATTTGTTCACTTGATCTAAATATATTACTTACGATATTATCACACACATGAAATCATTCAACTGAGAAAATAACATAGGTTACGTTTCCATTCATAACTTCATGAAACATGCATAGCTCGTGGAAAGTGTTAAATTCTCTCGATTAAAATGAGCCCAATTATACAATAATCTGTCATTCAGATTTGAATATATTCGTAATCGAATTACAACAAAACAAGAAAAAAACTTTTTTTTAAAAGGTTTTACCTTTATAACTTCATGAAACATGCTCTGATTGTGAAAATGGCATATCATTATTTGCAGCCGATTCTCCAGATTGAAATGAGTCCAAAATCAAAACAATCCATTAGGATCTTTCATATGTAAATAATACCTAAACCCATGAATCAGTTGGAGAGCTCTATTAAACATTTGACAGAACGTAGTGTTACAACCCCTTGGATCAAGGAGTAGCAACATGAATAGAGATACAACATAATCAAATTTGCACAAATATGTGTTTTAATCAGAAAACAGCCATAACCACATTGAGGTAAAACATAAAAAAAATATAAAGATACAAAAACACAACATCAAGCCTTGGACTGGAGAGCGTGAGAAAGTCCGCCTGACCACCAAACAGCAAGACCAGCAAAGACCAAGCCCCAATCTCCTTCCCTCCAAAGGGTAAGAAAGCCAGCATCTTATAGGCAGCATGGTTAATCACAATCAATTTTCCACACCTGCATCACAGCACTTAACCTAAAGACACAAAAAGTGTTACCCCATGACACCTGCTGGGCAAAATAAAATACTACAGCCCCTTGGATCGTCACAGTAGATTCAGACTATAACTTTTGACTCTCCTTGCTATATTCGTGGAGTTGGTATTTTTGTGTATGGCACTCAGAAAGCAACAGTATTTAAATAGTATATTTTGGCGAGTCAAGAGCTAAACAAAAAGTCCTGTTTCATTACAAAATACTGTAACTTTTATAAACATTATACTATCACCACAAAATGTTAATTAATATTTATTAAAAAATAAATATTTCATAAAACTGCAATTAAATTAAATTATTTCTATAGTCTATACAAAAAAAGACAAAATAATAAGGCTGAATAAGCTGATCTATAGCATGTTAAATGATGGTTTGCCTGTCTGTGAATGGTACACCCCTCTAAGCTCACAGAAGTGGTTTGACCCAAGTCCTCAGCAGCCAATGACATTGACCCGTTCAAACTGATTTTTAACGCGTACTTCACGTGTATTTAACACGTGAAATACACGTTAAATACACGTTAAGTACGCGCTGATTTTTAACACGTAAACAACACGTATTTAACGCGTTAAATACGTGTTGTTTACGCGTGAAATACACGTATTTAACGTGTTGTTGACGCGTTAAAATTCACGTGAATTTGACCCTTTTGGCCTTCCATACAGAGCTCAGCGCGTGCAGCATGGAACTGAACGACTCATTCAAACTGATTCATGAACCAATTCACTCGTTTGCCGACTGGTTTGATCAAGCCTTTGAACAGAGTTGACTCAAAAGAATGAATCATTCGCGAATGGGCATCGCTCATTGTCCAGAGAAAAGTAGACGGCGCGTTTGGAATAAACTGAAGCATTAATTGCACTAAGATAAAGTAACGAGAGGGGCGTCGCCCACAGTAACGAAGTAAAAGTACAGATTTTTCCCAAAAAATGTACTCAAGTAAGAGTATAAAGTACCCATCTTTAAATATACTCCGAAAAGTATTCGTTACCCCGAAAAATTACTCAAGTAAATGTAACGAAGTAAATGTAAACTCGTTACTACCCACCTCTGGTTATAACTCGGGAAAAACAACAACAAAAGAAAAAACAGAGACGGATGATGGATGCTACGATAGATAGTGAAGGCACACCTGCCAAAAAACCAAAACCCATGTGTAAATACCGTGATAAATGGGACATACTTTTTTAAAGAATGCAAAGTCTGCAACAAATTTGTACAACAACTCACTAAAAGAGTAAAAGAAAAGTTATGTGAAATGAAAAGAAAAACTGTAAAAGAAAAGCAATAGCCTACGAAATGAAAAGAATGTGTGGAATGAAAATAAAATGTAAAAGTAAGGACAAGCAATGTTAAATTAACAGAAAATATGCAAATAAGCCTTTAAATAAATACCTTTTTGTGTTTTCATTTGGGCTATAACACCCGTCTTAAAATGTAAGGGATACTGGAGCTTTGTTGGGGTGGTGGGTCTGCTCGCGGTGGGCACCGGAAAATTTCCCTTATTTTCAAATCCAAAACTTTACAGGTATGCCTCTGGCTCTTAAATGTTTAAACTGAAAAAACTTAAATGAGTTTAGTTTAAACACAGATATCAGCACCCAGGTGATGACGGAATAAATTACTGCTCATATACAGCATTCGCGTTGAACAAGAGTGAATGATTTGTCAGAATGCGCATGCATCAACAGAAACATTTATTAGCTGAACCCAGTTTTTTTTACGTGCCATTTATAGCAAGCCATATTACAGATGATATTACAGATGCTTTGTCAGATTTAAGTTGAAGCGCGTGCCGAACCGTGTGTGGTGAACCGAACGTTTTTTTTTTAAGCGAACCGTGCCATCCCTATTACCTCAATAATCAATCAATTACAGGCCTAAAACAATCATGCCCGAGCAGACGGATATTAGTACATCTCATCACACCGGCACCCGGGTCTAAATCAGTTGTATGGTCTGGTTTTCAGTCTAAAACAGTTGTGTCAAGTATAAATGTCTCATCTGTTTCGGGAGGTGCGCGCGCAGTCAGCGGAGGCTCGCACCTCCCAACTCGCACCGGAGGCTCGCACCTTTTTTTCTCAGATTTAGAAAAATCTTCGCGATCGACTTAAAATGCTTCCAAGATCGACTTGTCGACCGCGATCGACGGGTTGGTGACTCCAGATATAGCGACCAACTTTTTTTGAGTAAGCATTGATTATGTGTGACACAGTCTCAATTTGTGGGACGCATGTATTGGGCTTCAAACGCTGTGCGCGCACGCGCTACGCGGGATGGGTGGTCACCCTACCTGGCACACCCGTCTAGAGTGTGTCCACCTTTGTGTGTGGGTCCATGTACATGCTGAATCGACAGGTAAAAAAAGCCTCAAGTCCAAATACTCATTTATCACCAATTAACTGTTTGACAAACACTTCCTGCTTCGATGTCCAGATCTGAATTAAAAAAAAATCTCAAACATGCTACGAAGTCCCGATCTGAATCAACCGAGTCGCGAACATGCTCCGAAGTGAATCAACCGAGTCGCGAACAGGCTCCGAAGTGCCGATCTGAATCAACCGAGTCGCGAACAGGCTCCGAAGTGCCGATCTGAATCAACCGAGTCGCGAACATGCTCCGAAGTCCCGATCTGAATCAACCGAGTCGCGAACAGGCTCCGAAGTGCCGATCTGAATCAACCGAGTCGCGAACAGGCTCCGAAGTCCCGATCTGAATCAACCGAGTCGCGAACATGCTCCAATGTCCCGATCTGAATCAACCGAGTCGCGAACAGGCTCCGAAGTGCCGATCTGAATCAACCGAGTCGCGAACAGGCTCCGAAGTGCCGATCTGAATCAACCGAGTCGCGAACAGGCTCCGAAGTGCCGATCTGAATCAACCGAGTCGCGAACAGGCTCCGAAGTGCCGATCTGAATCAACCGAGTCGCGAACATGCTCCGATGTCCCGATCTGAATCAACCGAGTCGCGAACATGCTCCGATGTCCCGATCTGAATCAACCGAGTCGCGAACAGGCTCCGAAGTGCCGATCTGAATCAACCGAGTCGCGAACAAGCTCCGAAGTGCCGATCTGAATCAACCGAGTCGCGAACATGCTCCGAAGTCCCGATCTGAATCAACCGAGTCGCGAACATGCTCCGATGTCCCGATCTGAATCAACCGAGTCGCGAACATGCTCCGAAGTGCCGATCTGAATCAACCGAGTCGCAAACAAAATATATATATATATTCTAATTAAACAACAATAGCCCAAGTTTAGTAAACATTTTTATTGAGACTATAACAAATAATTCTGCATCTATTTTTAGGTGTTTTGATTAAATTTAATACGCTGTGTTTTTCGCCCAACTGGCAACTTGGGTTGCTGAAATACAGTTGGGTAAACTGGCAGTGGGCGGGTTTCACAAACCAAAACAGAACGACATTCAGGTCTGGAATGCACATTTTCAAAGGAGAACAACTGACTGTAGCATTGTTTTTCAGATAAACAAGTATGTTAACTTAGTATGTTTCTTAAATATCTGCAAACATATGGTATTTTTATGCTTTAGTAGAGTCAAAAACTTACATACAGGACCTTTACAGATTAGAAATATCATAGTTTTTATGTTATTGATCTTGTAGGCCAAATCTTTCTTCTCCTGAATGCAATATAAAATATTCTAAAGAATGCGGGGAACTTATACAGACATAGAACATGAGATTGAGTCCATGATGACAGAATTGTCATTTTGGGGTGAACGGTTTCTTTTAAATTGCTTTTAAAAACTATTTATATAGAGAGATTTGATAGCTGTTTGGTGGATTAATACATTCATGTTATGCTACTTTATGGAGAATTAATGGCCACCATCATACTTTTTGTCTTAAGAAAAAATTATGCAACCAAATTTGGCTGGGATACCGAGTTAAAGTAAAGCCCCTAATTGAAGAACTTCAAAGATTTTTTTTTCATTCATCCAATATATATATATATAAAAAAAGTAGGGTAATGATTCACGTGTATATTTTCTATATTTTATTTCTATATTTTCAGTGTATGAATAAGACAAACGGTGAAGGAAGCGACTGCCTGTAGTGCTGTAATATTTGTCCTCTGCTGTGTCACAGAAAAGAACAATGCCCTCCATTCAGATTTCTCCTCTGGCGTGAGAGACGTAATGAAAGCTAGACCAGATTGTCATTTCCTGCGTTTGTTGTGCTTCAATAAACACTCAGCGCTGGAACACAGCTGCAACCTGTGATCTCCTGTACACCTCAGGCCTCGTGCCACTCACATCACCTGTCATTAGAATCGGACTTGGTTCTGTGATGAGTGGTTTGTTTTTGCAGAAATACAGAGCAAGTCTCACAACTGAAAAAGAAAAAGAAAAAAAAAGAAAGGCAATCATACTTAACATTAGTGTTCATGTTACCATGTAAGTAATAAAGTGATTAATGAGAAATACTAATGAACATCATGTTCTTAATATGCAGTTAGTTTGTGGAGCAGCTTGCAATTACACATTGCTGTTGTAATTAATTTGATTCATTGTCCAATATGTGTAACGTGAACACTGTAATGTGAAGTGTTAACATAAAAACAACTAACAAAGCTCTGCATCATTCATGACAGGAAAATAAGGTCTGTGGTTAATATTATTTGAAGAGAATTGTTTTGTAAATATAATTAACGTATGCTTATGCAACATGCAGAATATATCATTTTTTATTATTATTATTTATCTAAGCTATTCTGAAAACCCATTGGAAGTTCTGGAGGGAACCCATGGCTAATTAGCTTTTTGTGTCAGCCTACAAATTGGAATTGTGGCTGAACAGCTTTATTATGCCTTGTGACACCAGGTGACATCATTTCCTCTTATTATTCTGAGTGAACAGTAAATCTGTTCCGATTTCTTTTCGGTCTCCATTTGCTATTCATTTTCATGTTAACCTGTATAATTTTTAATTCACCTTATATTTTTACTTTCTTCCTCTTCCACTTCAGCTGCCTCACTTTGCAGTGTGTGACACATTTTAAGGAGGACTGTTTCCTGAACCTGCAGACTACTAGCCTACAATGAGTCTGTGATCAAAGGCTGTCCTGTAAAGTGAGGCAGTTCCCACTTTGCAAGGACGAGGCGCTTCTGACTCACAGCCTGTAAGTACGTTTTATATTTTAAAATTTGCCACTGATTCAAACGCGAGTTTTAAGCAGTGTAGATTAGTTATTGTTTGTTATTTGTTGTTCAGTGCGATATGCAACACAATGCGTACAAATAAAATACTGTATACGTAAAAATAGTCAGTAATTATGTCCCCAGTGGATGCAACAAATGTCTAATTTATAATGGGTTTTATTGGTTTTGTCTGGTTGTGCTGGGAGACGCCATCACGATATGTTAAGGGGAGACACATTTCCGTCACACGCTTGAAGTATTCGGCCAATCACAATGCACTGGATAGCTGGCCAATCAGCATACTCCTCGCTTTTCAGAACCATGAGCTTTGTAAAATCGTCGCATTTCAGAAAGGCGGGGCATAAAGAAGCAACAATAATGTATATTATGTGGAAAATAATGTGTTTTTTTTTACCTTAAACCGCATAAACGCATTGCCTTACGCCAAATACACAACATAATGTTCTTTACATCAACATCATATGACCCCTTTAATATTCAGTCATCTAACTGTTCCAGTTGTAAAAAAAAAAAATAATTCTAAACTGCAAGAAAAAAAAAAAAAGGACAGAATGCTAATAAAAGTATGATCGATAGAATGATACAGAACAATAGTACTACAGACAGATATAGATAGATAGATAGGCTACTGATCCGCTGTCTAATGATTTACTGTAGAATGAATAATCTGTTGATAAATTTTGATAAAAAATTTCTATAAAAAAATATCCCCATTTAATAAAACAACAACTCAACATTTTATTAAAAGATTGTTTTATTCACAATTTAAGTGTAACAAATATAGTTTATCAAAAACCTTTGCTGCTCTTTAATATAATTTATTACATCAGATCATAAGATTTATATAAATGATGGCTGGCATTTTGCCAGAATGAGATATGTACAATTAAAAAAACAAATTAAAGAAACAATAATAAAACCAAACTTTCCCACAAAATTAATTGCATATATATTAAAGAAAAAAATGAAATCAAACTATGTGCAATGGAATGATTATCAGCAATATTGTACAGTTACATTTCTGAGGTTGTCTCATGAAGGAATAAATGACAAGAATCACACACACAAAAAAGGCATTTTCTATGCAAGATCATCAACACAATATCTAAACAACAAATTCTTAATCTGAAAAGCACATCTCCTATTCTGCGTATCGCAACCAGATGCGAGGAAACATCTGCTCCTGAACGTCACTTAAGAGTCGCTGCAGGATTCTCAGTCACAGCTTGAGGAATCACTTTCACTAAAGAGACAGCACAAATCGCTAGTCCGCGCTAAGCCGCGGCAGTGCTAAACATCATTTAGATTCGCAGTATCATGAATACAGTGAGCGTGATGTCTTATCTACAGTGTCACAGTGTTTTAAGACGGGCCTCCCTCGAGATGATGGTACTTTCATATATTGTGACTCCTAACTCTGACAGTACGCTGTTCGTCAGCACACATACAGCGGAGAAATACCATGTCAAGCGTTGCAGTCGCTGGCCTCAAGAGAGGAATCTCTGCGAGGTATTTATTTTCACCTAGGCGCCACACCATGCTAGTTAAGCAGGGTAGTTTAGTTTTGAGAAGTTTTGGGAACACTGTCTAAATGTAGACGGTAGCATAAGCCCTACTCCACCAACCTCAAATTTGATGTCTCAAATTCCCAAAACATACTAATAACATGGGAATTGGTCTATTCTTCCATGAATTGGAATGTGGTTATGGTATGTAGTGTATGCGATTCTTTTGTGAGTGTGTGTGTGTGTGTTGTATCCAGTGCCATGGACTGATTTGCTTTCATTGTTTTGCATCTTTTTTTCACTGAAATTCCTCATTTGTGCTGTCACGTTGTCCTACAGTAATATTCCTATTATTTTCTTCATGGAGAACCCAAATATACTGATTTATATTTTTATATAGATTCACAACTTTGTGCTTTCATGATAAATCAAACGAATGCACAAACAGATAAAATGATAAATCACAACAACTAGGCCAAAGTATGTTCAATTCACATTTGGTGGTACATTCATACAACTATATTCATTCCCCTTTTTGACTGATGCTGCCCGTGTTGTCCTAATAAAACACTTTTCCAATGGATTCAAGCAGCTTCATCGCGGTTTACTACAGAGCTCATAAAGGGACATGGCGATTACATGGGAGAAAAAAAAATATATATTTCAGTGCTTATGTGTTCTCACAAAATCTTTGCATTCTCTCAAGAAACTTTTGGGTTCACTCACAAATATGTTTGTTACTTTAAGAAACTTAGCAAAACCTTCGTTAATTCACAAAACTTTGTATTCCCCCGGAAAAATGTGTTTGCTTGCAAAAGTTTTGTGTTCGCCTGTTAACTTTTGTGCCTGTTCGCAAAACTTCTGCATTCGCTCACAAAAAGTTCTGCATACCACAGAGAAACTTTCGCATTCACTAGGGAATTTTTTGAGTTTGATTGCAAACCTGCATTCGGCAGAAAAACTTTTGCTTTCGTTTACAAAAACTTCAGAATTCCACAGAGGAACTTTTGCATCAACTCATAAAACTTCTGTTTGCACATGCACAACTTCTGCATTCCACAAAGAAACTGTTGCCCACCTTGCAAAACTTTTGCCTTCACTCAAACTTTTTTTTGCATTACCGAGAAACGTTCCTTGCTCGCGAAACTTTGAACACTAAGTTTCTAGGGAAAAAGCATTAGTTTTGCAAGGGAATGCGAAAGCATTGAAATTTAATTTTTCCCTTTCATCATATTTCTTCCTGTTATCATGTCTCCTTTATGGGCTCCATAGTTTCCCTGCTCTTCACACTGAAAAATGACAAAAACCCTATGTCTTGAGTAATAAATTAACACAAAGTACTCTATTTTACATGTCTAGGATAAAAGTCTCTGCCTCCGTTGATTAAGTAAACAATCAAAACACATTTTGTACACATTTTATCAAACAAAGTAAGCTTACAAATGTAGAGGAATGAACGATAAACGACTGATTCCTACATCCATCACGAGGGTAAGAGGGCTGTAGGCCTGTAGGAAGATACCTTCGGTCACAGCGAAAATAAATCGAGTGTTGCTATTACAACTTGACTAAAATGATCAGTAAGACTAAAAGGCACTAGTGGACTTGGTTTCACTACCTTGCTGTCGAATAAAGCCTCAAAACACCAAACCAAACCAAACCTCATCCCGAAAAAAACAGACAGCAAGAAACAGCGAAGTTCAGTGGATGTCTCTCATCTCCGCTCCTGTAAACACACATGATGCAAAAAACACAAGGATGCAGATGAAATTTGAATTACCTATGGCTTTATAACGTGTGAGAGGGCAAGTACGATGGAAAACGAACTGGTCTGGTCTCCTCACAGAGGAAATATCGTCCTTCTGTGTCTCTGAGGCTCAGAGACGTGTCCATAGTGTCAAGGACAGAGAGAGGGAACGGGGCAGCATGCAGAATCCCGAGAAGAGACGGAAGAGGCGAGACGGCTGTGGAGAAACACATGAAATTCCAGACAATTCCCAAAGGACAGGAACTCGCCAGCCACAGGGGTTTTGTGTCCATAGCTCTTGTCCACTGTTAAAGCAGGTCCAGAAAATGACGTCTCGGTGGCGCTTTGGGGTTGGATGAAGATTACTTGAGATGGTTTGCTATTTCTACATTCTGTTTCTTAATGACGGGAAGAGGATGGGCCTCCGTGTTGAACACCCAGTGTTCGAAGGGCAAATGGTCATCGTCGGAGAACAAAAGATACAGATACCTGAAAAAAAAAAAAGATGTTTCAAGGGCATTTTACCATATAGTTAATCACAGTGAGATTGCCTGTAAGAGATCTGAAAAACATGATTATGAACATGAATTATAAGAATTAACATCAGGTTTATGAGAGGCAAATAATTACAGTACAGATTTTATTACTTTTCACAATATGAATGGTCAGGGTTCACCCAGATTAGTTTAGTTTTATGGGTTTTAGTTTAGCAACGTCATGTTTAGTTGAGCAAGAGTGCTTCTCTTCTCAAATATCCGCACGATTCAGACTGCGATACTGATTTTCTACAAAAGCTGAATAAACACAAAGTTAATTGTTAATTTGTTTGATTTTTGCAAATAAAAATAGTTTAAAACAAAGCCCATGCAGAACTGCTGTGCATCTACAGGAAACACAGTCTCACTTTATTTTGAGGTCCAGTTCTCGCTAACTACTGTATTAAGTATGACTATGACTCAAACTCAATATTACGGTTTAGTAAGGTAGTTGTTAAGTTTAGGTTCTGGGTAGGATTAGGGATGTAGTATATGGTCATGTAGAATATGTGCTTTAGAAGTACTAATAAACAGCCAGTATGCTAGTAATACCTGTATGCACTGTTTGCTTGTTTCGTGCCAAAGTTTAATACTTAGTATGCAAAACAGTACTAACACAAACACCACTAATTATCTCAATTAATGGCAATCCACATAAATAGATCTACCTCTTAAAATCTGAATGTTTACTTTGTTAACAAAACATGAACATCTCCCAAGGGCTGATGAAGTACAGCTGTCTCTGCCAAGCAAAAGACTGCCAAGACAACATCAACAACGTAAATGGGGGGTGAAGAATACAAACTACAAAAGGTCTAGAGATTTCACTTCCTTTGGCTGAGAGCAGCAACTTGTGGCCGACAGCCACAGCTAAAGGACACTGCTTTACAAACAAAGACCACAATTCAAAACCTGCAGCCAAGGACGGGGAAAAAAATCCCCCACAGGTTAGAAGGCACATCTTTATTTGGAAGGCTGGATGACACTCGTAAAAATTACAGTCTATAAACTTTAGCTGGAGATGGCATTGCTGATGCCTGTTTCCTGATGAAGTTGTGACCTTGATAATACGGTTTCTAACCCTCCCTCCCTCTCGGTTTCCTCTCTGAACAGACATGCATCGGTTGGAGATTCGCTGATGAAAGGCCATCTTCTCCGCTGCCCTTCTGAAAATATAAGCTGTTGACCTCAGGCCTCCAGAGTTAAAGCTAAATCATGTGTGTCCATTGGATAACCCACTCCTAAATCGCACCTGGCCTCTTTCTGCAGAAAGTATGATCTTCAGACCTTCAATTATGGGTTAGAAAGAAACTGGAAAGTGAATGGCAAATAAAAATAACAGAGGTCATAACTGCATCTGCAAGTGAAATGGACCCGACGACCATCAAGCTGATAACCACTTTTATATTTTATCTCGGGCCATATTTAATGATGGATATAGTTGAATGGAGGTGTGTCATGGTTTTAATATGCAAAGCCACAAAATATGGAATCAAAAAAGAAGAAAAGAATATCAAAACAGGACAAAATGAATCACTGGGTTTTATCCAGTGGTCAACCAATATGGATTTTTGATGGCAGATGCTGTATTAGAGAGCTGATTTATATTTATGATTGCACGCTATTTATTTTAAAGATAAAGTTTAAAAATGCAAAACACTTTACATCGTAAGACCTACTTCATATATGAGTACATATGATATGCTTTTCAGCTTTAAACATGCATGCATATATTTTTAATGATGTTCCTTTTAATACATATATTCATGCAATTTGTTTTTGACCCCATTGTATAAAAAAAAAAAAAAAAAAAAAAAAAAAAGAGATTCTTTGAAATACCTTCTTTTCCACAGAGGAAAGAAAGTCATTAATGTTTGGAAGGCATGCGGGAGACTAAATGATAATCAAATTTTTTATGTATTTTGTAATGGTTCAGCATCTGGAGCAGAGCAGATGTCTTGGGCTGAAGTGAGCATGTTAAAGAGCACAGTCATGCCCACAAACACATTGAGAGCATTTCTATGAACAGGAAACTCTGATCCTTCAGCCCGCCAGACAGTCTGGCTCTAAAGAAGAATCATTACTTAATACACACTTACTGTGCAAAAGCAATAAACGCAAGCCAGAAGCAACAACAGAATGAGAAACAACCAGAGTGGCAAAAGTTGAAAGCAGGGGGTTCTGGATGCACACAGCTCTCTCTCTTTCTCTCCCTCGCTCTCTCAAACAATTGCTAAGTCTTTTCTGTGCTCAATTGTGTGCACTGCACTCCTGGCCAAAGTGCAAGCGCTCCTCCAGAGTATTAAAGGCAGGAGAAATGGAGAGCCGCTGTCTGGCGTGGCAGGATGAGACTCGAGCTGTGATTTCCTCTTAAAACGCAATCAAATGAGAGGATTGAAGAGCTGGGATACAGGATACAGAAGAGTACAGCAATCTCACTGATTCCCCAGCTCTTCATTTTGGGCCCTGACAAAGTAATTGACTCTTTCTTTATTCATTCCTTTCATTTATCTGTGTCTTTAATGATGAATGCTGTGTGATAGGGATGTCTGTGAATGAGTTCCAGCTGTCACAGTCTTGTGTCTCAATCACTTCACCTTGACGATTCTTGCTATGACAGAAATATGGCTCTATTCATGCATTCTGAAGAGTGAAGAGCTCTCCTCTCCTTTTAGTCAGTCATTGCAGAATCATAAGCTAGTCTCATTCTCTTAACATGACTATATATATTGCAAACCAAAGGGCAAGAGCTTTGTGAAAGTCGGAAGCTCCAATCTGACTGGCTCACTGATCTGACTCGATCTCAGTAATCAGAGTTTACAAGCTCATTTTACCCCAAGGACAAAAGACATAGCCTACATAACATTTTGCGTATAGAAAATGAAGACCATTAATCATTTGTTGTCTTGCACTGTAACATCATTTTTATGACAATTAAGCACAGTTCCCCAAATTCTCAAACTGTTCCCCCTCATTATTCTGACTGATGACTCTCATTAATGCAATTTTACAAATTACAATAATAAAACTATTTTATGTGGATCAGCATTCATTCAACACACATTAACATTTCAATTACAGTGTCCATAGTACATAAATACAGTAGTCTTTCCTTCTTTCTAGTACTATTTAATGTTGGAAAAAATATACAATATCAGTAATGTCATGTCAGCTTCTATGGCTATATTTATGGCAACAGCTATATTTTGTTAATCAAAAATAAAACTTAAGATGTTCAAGATAATATTTTCTAAAAAACATTTTAGGTTTACTTGATCAACAGAATAAAAGTTCTTCAAAGGGAAAGAAGTATGCTTGATTGATTGATAGTGGACATTGCCAAGATTAATACTAGATACAAGATTACATTTGATCCTATTTAAATAAAAATTCAAATAACTTGATACCAGCAATTACTAAAAGTCAATACATATCTTGTCCCAACCTCCCAAAAATTAATATAAAGAAAAATAAAAAATATATTAAATAAATAATTATAATATACAGTATTTTTCGGACTATAAGTCGCACCTGAGTATAAGTCGCATCAGTCCAAAAATACGTCATGATGAGGAAAAAAACACATAAGTCCCACTGGACTATAAGTTGCATTTATTTAGAATCAAGAACCAAGAGAAAACATTACCGTCTACAGTCGCGAGAGGGCGCTCTATGTCTTCAGTGTAGACTACAGGAGCACTGAGCAGCATAGAGCGCCCTCTCGCGGCTGGAGACGGTAATGTTTTCTCTTGGTTCATTTCTCTCGGTTCACGTCAAGTTAATTTAGATAAATATGTCGCACCTGACTATAAGTCGCAGGACCAGCCAAACTCTGAAAAAAAGTGTGACTTATAGTCCGGAAAATACGGTAACTATGTACAACTGTAATGAAAATGTTGTACTCACTTGAGTGTTTCGGCCAGGTAGAAGCTCTGCTGCACGTCATCATGGTTGGGAGTGTTAGCGTAGACGTCTCTCACTCCACTGTAACCCCCTTCCACCCTGCAGTACTTCTCCAGAGCCTGGAATTCAGAGATACAAATGTACCTGTCAGTATCAATGTAATAGTTTGACACATTCCTAGCAAGCGTCATGTAGCCTGCTTTTAATTTTCAGAGACAGGACACCGATGCAAAGGTGCTTACTGGGTGAGAGCTGCCCACTCTCGCTTTAGGATATTCTAGTCTCTCAAGACAAACGTCTTGGGCTACTCCTTAGCCTTTATGATTTTCAGTTAAATGGTAAGTCCAAACACACAGAAAATTAACAGCACAGATCCCCTCAAGGAGTCTCATGATTAAAAAAAAACAGTTTATGTGCTAAAGTTTAATACTCGAGGTTTAGGAATTTGTTTGAATACCAAACCATGACAGGACATTATGACAAACATATTTATCTATTTGAAAAGAGTGTGAAAAGGGACATTTTAAGATAATGAAGATTTGATAAAGTCGTTTTTGGAGCAAAGAATCAAGCTTTTCATTGAGTGAGTGTTGAGCCGACACATTTTTCTGAGAGAGGAATAGATGGCGGAGGGAGAGCGAGGGAGGAAGAGATGTGATGTGTCGCCTGAAGGGATAGACACATCACAATGGCAATCTGAAGTCATTATGATACAATTACAAGGATGTGAGACCCTGGCGGTCTCCATTGTCTCTAATCCTGCTGCGCTGAAGTGCAGGGAGCATCTGAGGGAGGGATAAAGCCTCGCTGTGACTCAGTCTGGCCTACATCCTGGTAACCTAATATGGCGACGTGTTTACCAGTCACAAACTGGTGGCGTTTTGCAATTAGTGATGCGACAGTTCTGACCTGCACCGCCTCCCAGCCCCACTGTCTGTATTTGGGGTCGTGGGTGAACCTCCACATGTACATGTACGTCTCGATGACCTCCGGCCTCAGGATGAAGTACTTCTCGTTTTGCCGCGTGGCGATGGCTTCAACTCCGCCGTCGAAACGGAAGGCCTCAGGACCCAGCTTCATACCTGAAACACACATGCTGTCAAATTCATCGCATAAACGTTGGTGTTGACAAGGGATTATGGGATTACATTGTTCCTGAGATGAAGAGAAACACTATTTCGATGTGGTGGATTAAGGGCTATGGCATAATCTGGACCTTTGATAATCTGCGGCCGCTAAAAATACCTATGCATTATGAACAGGCCAGTGATGACGGTGTATGTGTGTGTTTAACAAGGGATTTGTGTGTGTGTGTGTGAGTTCACGGTTAACAGCAATGGATTTAGGGAGTCTCTACATTGGCCATGTGACTATTATTGAGAGAACAGTTCACTTTCGGGTGAGGATTTAATAATTCTCACTAGGATCTGTATAAAATTGCAGTAGTGGCCCCAAGGCTTTGGAATAGTTTACCTTTACAGATAAGAACTGCCTCCACATTGGCGTCATTTAAGTCCCTTTTAAAAACTAATTTATTCTCCCAGGCTTTTTTGCTAAAAGCTATTCAGTGATATGTTGTTATTTGTGAAATGTTTTCTGTGTATAAGTTGTTTGCTTATTTATTTTTTTAGAATCTGTAAAGCACATTGGTCAACTTGTTGTTTTTAATCATGCTTTAGAAATAAATTGCCTTGCCTAAATCATGGCACTGGCACTGAACAGAGTGCACAAAACAAGCAACTTGTCTAGTAAAGTAACCAATCACAGCACTGATGTGCAAAAACACATGACATACTCCGCAGGCATGTCAAACAAACACGAAAAATGTTCTGCAAAAACAGCTTATAAAACTATAATTCACATATTTACCATTTTAAGTAAATTATTTAGTTTTCATATTATTATTTAAATAAGTAAATAAGTTAGAATTTTACTGTGTTATTGCATATTATGATAAATAACTTGCTCTCCTTATTTGCTGGTCTTTTGTTTTGCATAAAAGCTTCTGCTAAACTAATAAATGAAAATAAATAAATAAACTGAATAATAAAAAAAATACACTAATCTCCTTTTCATTACCAAAAATCATCTTGATATATATATATATATATATATATATATATATATATATAAAAATTTATACACACACATTGAATCTGAATTGGCTGGCGAGGGGTAAATAATAGAAAATACAATGGTACAAAAATAGGCTAAATGTTCTTTAAAGAATTTTCTATAAAGAATTTTCTATTTCATTTTCTAACAATAACTATATAATGTGTTAATATACATATTTATATATTAATTTAATTTATTTTTACATTCGTTTATTTATTGCTGGAAATGTTTAAAATTTTTGTTTCACCATTTTCAAAGCAGTTCTCCCACTCACTTGTTCGGGCGTAAGACTCATGACACGTGCGGGCGATCTCAGCCGCCAGTTCCATCTGATGACCCGTCTTATCATCAGGGCCTCCGTCCGCCCCTAAAGCGATCATACCACCGGCGAAGCAGGTCAGGTGACCCATCTTATGTTCCAGGAGTCCACCTTTCCATTCAGCGATATACGTCAACCCTCCGCTTGACTTACGGATCAAATTCTTCTCAATCGCCTGCGCACAGAACAGAGAATGAAAACAAGAGATCACTTTAAATGGTTATTTAACATCAATTTCTTCTCTCTGTGGTTATTTATTCACACTGTGTGGGTTAAAAGGAACTTTGTCCTTGTTTGCAGTTGTTTTGTTTGCCTAACACAAAGAGACATTCAAGGCTTCGGAGTGATTTCATTCTCTCAAAAGCGTCATCTGAACAGTTCAAGGCCCGAAGTAAGTTAGATCATAGCAGAGATCAGGGTCACAGCCGTGTGTGCCAGTGTTGTGTATTTACAGAAGCGTCACACACATGGGAAATGAGATCCTTATCTGCCTGGAAAAAATGCCTCTGTGCATTTGAATGGAAAACTTGAGACCAAAGTCAAGTGTGCTTGATGCTCTTTTTTTCTTATTTCACTCTCTTTGTTCTTCTATTTCATCATAAAAATGGCACCAGTGTTTTGGAGAAACTGAAAGTAGTTACAGCACAAGCATAGCTTTTTTTTTTCTTTGTACTGATAATGCACTGATGTAGGCAACAAGTAGCAGCATGGATGCTTGTTTTGTCTAATTGTATAACAGAGTAAGAGGAGTAAATAATCAAACATCTTCTCCTAGAATGTACTCTCCGATTCTGGATCTTGTATTACTCTGAAGAGTTTATACAGCGATCACGACAGAGTTCATTATCCTGTGTATTACTCCTGTGCCAATGTACATATCAATGGACATAAAATATTGATTTGAGTTCTAATTATTTTATTAAACAAAAGAAAAAGAGTGTGGAGTGATACATGAAACCGCAGCTACAGATAAACTACTCTCCTGCCACAGAACGGGGAAACATAAATCACTACTGTAAGGTATGGTATTTTCATCAAAACTAAGCCTTAAAGTTCAGGACCACCTCAAATATTCTGTAGAAAAACCATTTGTAGAACTAAAAAGTAATGAAAGTAAAAATGAATTGAAATCAGTGCTGCTTTTATTGTTAAAGTAAAGCGATTAAAAATCATCTGTGCTGAAAATATAGTAAGAAATACTACAGCAGTATGTAAAGAAGAAAACATATATATATATATATATATATATATATATTTATAAATCGTTTAAACAATATATAATGAATATTTTTTAATGGTTTAAATAATATTTATAAAAATAAAAATAATCAGATGACCTTATGATGAGGATCTGTATACTTTTTCCAAGCTTACCATAACTAGAGATATATAGGAAAGTCAAATAAGAGATCTGAATGCTAGTTTGTAGCTCAGAAAGCCAGTTGCAAAACAGCTTGCCCAACACTGTTTGCAACAACAATGAACACTTGAGTATTTAGCATTGCTCTAACAAACGGATCTCAATCTGCTGCGATACGTCAACCGGTCGTTGCCGTAATGTCCTTATTTTTCCCCAATGGTGCAAATAATCGAATGCCACAGCTGAGAGGTGTGGATAAAAGGAGATGATTGAGCGGCCCATCCATGGTTAGTGAGATAAATTAGTGTAAATCAGGCTGTACAGAGAGAGAGTTAAAGGCCTGATAAAGAGCTCTCTGTAGCTGTAATGAATGCCTGGGTAAAATGATGGACAGAACGGCCGTGCTGTAAGCCTTCTCTGAAGGTGACCGACATAACACACTTTTCTTTTTCTGGATGATTGGCCTGGAGTCCAAAGTGTGTGTGTGTGTTCAAGTCACCCCAGGGAGGCACCCAGATAGACGGCCAGAGGGACAACATTATCTTAGGCAGGTTGAGATGGTCCTCTCTAATGAAAGTGAGGATTGAGTTTGTGGTCTGTAACAATCAGTCTGCAGCAGCTTTCCAAAGCTCTCACGGACGGCTCCAGCAGAACAACGCTTACACACATACACCCATACACAAACTCACATCAACTTTACTTTTCTACATTTGGACACTATGAAAAGGAATTCCAACTCACAACCTTACAACCCACAGAGGATACATTTCTAGCTCAAGCCTGAACAAAAGATCAAAATTAGCAAACACTTTCAATATTCACATTGGGAAACCTGGAATCCTGAAACTTGACATTGCGAAAAACAAAAACAAAAAACATACGGAACAACCACTTCCATTATTCTAGTTAATAAACTTTAGTCTGACTAGAAATCAATTTTCAATTTTATCTGTGAATGATAAACAAGCTGTGAGGTTAAAAATAAATTATCTACCAATTCATTCATATTGTGGACCATATTATGGAAATAAAAAGAATAAATAATAATAAAAAAAAAACTTGAGAATTGAATTGGCAAACAGGGCACCGAGTTACAATTTAAATTTAAATTCAATGCTGTATAAATAAAATAAAAATAAAAAAAATAACAAACCTTACAGTTTTAACAGTATATTTATTTTTTTGTAAGAATTTCCCATATTTTATATATATATATATATATATATATATATATATATATATATATATATATATATATATATATATATATATATATATATATATATTATAAAAAATGGAGTATTTCCAGAAACATTATAAAATATTATATACACAATCAATGTTTGACATCTATAGTATTATATATTAGCTATATAGTTAAATGGCTTTTTTTTTTTTGCATTATGTTTAATAAAATAACTTAGATTTTATGTTAATCTTCTAGATTGTACTACTTTACTCTTTAAAACGAACAAACTTCAATGTGTATTCACCAGACTGTAATTTTACTGTTTAGTTATCTGAAAATTATGTGTGAAAAATAAACTCTGGTATAAACTCGAGACTGTGTTGGTACTGAGTTCCTATTGGACAATGAAGTAGTCTGTATCCTCACTATTTTGCTGACATAAGTCACTTTAGCTTGCAGGTCTCCTCCAAAAACAAGGATGTCAAGGATGCTCTTGTCTAGTCGGCATTTGATCAAATGGCCAGTAGAGTGTAACATTTCTCTGGGCTTTTTCTCTTTCTATAAGATTGGACTTTACCTGCAGGGCATCGTAGTAAAGCTTCTTTCCCTCCTCATCAGTTTTGTCTGACATCAGCCAGGCCTTCAGCAGGTACTCGTAGAAACTGTCCCCCAAGCCTCCAACCGAGACGTGATCTGCAACACAGGCAAAACAGCAGTGTGTGAGAAAAACTCTTCCTACATTCATGTGCGAGCAACACAATAGTCTGCTTTGACCAGAACAACACACACAAACATTCACGCAGTACAAGAGATCTAAAGAGACATCTCTCATCAGCCATTTTTACAGTATGGTGACGAATGTTGGAATTGAATTGTGCAAATGTCAAAAAGCGAACCTGGAGTGCTTCACATTCAAAGAGCAGCATTATTAATCAGAGAACATTGCTTAAAGCAGTGACAACACTGAAAGATATTTTATTACAAAAATACACTTAAATGTGCTCTGAATGAATACAAGAATAGAAAAAAATCTTCACACAGAAAGTGAAATGTAGTACATTTTTCTACTGTAATTGTGCACATAAATCATTTAAATTAGATTTTAGTATCTAAACCTACAAAGTTTGGGTTACATGATCTTTAACCACTAAGATCCCATAGAAGATGATCCCATTGTTACCGCCTTTACTGACATAGAAACCACATGACAATAGTGTCGTGGACAAACGCGAAAGTAGCTTCGCGACAAACTTCAACTAGAAAGAGATGCTGATCTCGCTTGTGTTTTACTCGACAGGTGAGTTGTTTTGATTCGTATCTTTACAGAAAATGTATGCTATTATAAAAAATCAACAAGATTAGTATCATGGGGCATACACACTGATCTATATATCTATATTATAGATCAGTGGGCATACAGGCCAAACGCGGGGCATTGAATCTCTAGACCCGCGCGAGGACGCATCTGATCCATAGTCTGATCGTATCTTTGCATTGACTTTGTATGTAATCTACTTGCGTAAATCGGTGAACTCGCGTTAAATCCATGATTTATCTTTCCGTCTGATTGATGGCCGTCAGCAGTTGGGTAGAAGACAACAAATCCCATCATTCCATGTTCCTTCTTAGCGTCATCAAACCACGCGACTGTTATTGTTTTGGTAGTGCGCCCTCTAGTGGCAGGTCCTACAACCTGTACCTTTAAATCAATATCTGAATTATGTTAAGGTGAACTATGTATGCTTTATCTAGCAAAATCCTTCATTCTGGTCTGTGTGTGTAATGAAAAATGAAATGTGTGTTTCCAGGTGGAGTGTGAATGGGGCAGTGCGTTCAGTGCTGTCTAGTCCACTGTGTGTGAGAGATGAGAATCTGTGGCTCCAGGGGCAGCACTGTTGTGTGATTGTCTGATTGATGATCAAGCTCATGAATATTTATACCTCATTAAGCATTTGTTTTTGAGATCGATACGTCAAGAGAAATCAAGTTTCAGTTCAGAAAACCGTAAAACAAATACACTGCCATGCAACTATTCAGAGAAAATGCACAGACAGGAAAAACAAGCATTTTGCTTTAATTTAAAGTCTCATTTTAAATGTCAAAGGGGCTTTTATGCTCTCCATTTTGTCTGTTAGCACTCAGCTAAAATTTTTGAATTAGGCTAATTTTTGTTAATCTTCCTCTGGGATACTCAAATTATACAGCTCATGGGCCAAAATGTACACCAGGGGCCATTGAATAAAATGACCTGCTAATAGCCGATCCTTGATTTTCATATGGTTTTAAAGCATGCAGTAACCAGCAATTACAGCTAAATGTGCTACATCAGCCTTGTATATATATCCAATCATAAGTGCTGGTCAGAGCCTTTTCATTTCCCAGAATAATACAAAGTGAAAAGGTTCTTGCATACAAATGCATGAATAGTTCTTACAACTTCAAAAACGCTGTCAGTTTGTTATATTTTATCTTTAAATGTCTTTAACCTTTACAAATATATCACGACTTAATATTCAAGAAACATTCAATACAATTCCTCTGTAAAATCCATAATGGCACCATCTCATTCTAATTGGATGCATCATGATAGGTTTCATTTAATTTTAGCTTACTAAATGAAACGCACACATTTTAACATGCTGTAAAAGGTCTGTCCTTTTGAACCAATCATGATGACAGTATTTGCATATTCTAATTCTCTGCTTCACAATTATTAAAATGAAATAAGACCTAATGAATTTAGAAACCTTCTGTGAATGAATATGGTTATCAATTATAAGTACATATAAAAGGGTGAAGTCAGCAAGATTAAGAGAAGTCTCTTATACTTAACATGGCTGTATTCATATGATCAAAAAAATGCAGTAAAAACAATAATATTATGAAATATTATTACAACTGAAAATAACGGTTTTCTATTTAAATACATTTTTAAATGTAATTTATTCCTTATGATGGCAAAGCTGAATTGAATTGAAAAGATCACATGACCCTTTAGAAATAATTCAAATGTTTTTGATTTGATAATTCACAATTTTTGTTTGTAATATAATAGCCTTTATTTCACTTAAATGTATCCCTACCAAAAAAAAAAAAAAAAAAAAAAAAAACATACAGACCACACACTTTTCAATGGTAGCGTAATTTAAATATATTGCACTAAAAATACAATGTTAAAATAAAAGTCTGCACGGCAAGCAAAGTGACAACAAAAACTAGATCACTTCGGTGACTTTGACAAGTACTCAGTAATCAGTTGTTATTTTATTTTATTAAATTTTTTGCAGTGCATTAGTTATTATAATGGGATAGGTCTTTTCATACTCTAGCAGTACAGACACAGTCATTGATAAACTCATGGCAGACAGGATTTGCCCGCGGGCCAGACTTTAAGCACCTCTGCACTACCTGATTTAACTTCTTATTCACATAAGATGACTTTTCCCCACTGTCATAACAACATAGTTCACACACATCACACAGAATCTCCAAATTTCGCCAGTGTTGGTGGTAAGAGGGCTTCTTTGTGCAAAGGACCTGTGAGGTTTTCTGTTGGTAAAAGCTTGACAGCAGGAAACAGAAGTTTTGCTGTCAGCTCTGGCAGTGCTTCCTGAGAAAAACCTGAAAACCAGCTGAGCTTTTTACCCAACAGACGCTGGGAAAATGTGAAGCCTCTCTGTGCAGCACTGAAGCACACAGAGCAGCCATACACATTTCATCCACAGTCACAACACAAAGCAAAATACAAAGTGACTAAATTACAGCCAATCAGAATATATTCAATCTTTATACAAAATTATGTGAAATTATTTCACTGTGGGAGAGGGTACAAATGCAATGTGACAACATAGCAGCGTGGCTTCAGAAAACGTACATATAGACTATGGGTGCGTCTCAATCAGCTCCTGAACTCGTGAATCAGTAGATCGTGTACACGAGTACGTCATTGGTAAGTTCCCTGACTCACTGCACATTGAGCGTCAACGGACAACATGGTAGAACGTCATCACTGGAATTCATAAACAACAGGCAGGACCGATCTCTTTTTAATTTTATTCTTTATACTCTTAACACATCGTTCTTTTACATGTCCTCACAATATTTTGGCCAAATATTAATTATAAATGTTAATTAGATGTGCTCATTACCTGTCCAGCGATGTCTGTTTGTTGAAATATACTACAAAATGGTTTGTCTTTTCAAATCTTCTTTCGTAAGTCATTATATTTATTGAGTTGGCTCATGTGGTTTAGGTTTCAGGCTTCATAAATGTGATGTTGTTTCCAGTAAGGGAGCATAGTGAGCATCGATGCTCTCTCATTTTTGCGGTGCATTGTGGGATTTTTAAGGGAGTGAACGTTCCAGTGCACTGGAAGGATTTTGTGATTGAGACAGCCCTTAAAATGGTCGACTCCCTGATCTGTGCCCTTACTACTGAACAAGGGAGCTGACTGAGACGCAGCCTATTTCTTTGAGACATTTTTGTCCATTCTGGAACTTGACAATACAAATCACTAAGTACTTTTTTCATAGGGAAAAGATCAGCTCAAATATTCGGCCTAATGGTGTATGCACACCAAAAGCGAAGGGAATATTCGCATCGCGATACTAGCAACTAGTCGTGGGATGTTTTCCGTGTCACTCGCACGTATAAAAACTTTGCACTTGCTATCCTCCGTTTTCTGATAAAACCGGATGTGCCAATAAGCTCTTCACCGATTGGCTGGTGTGACAATTTTTTACTTTTGCGAAAGACGCGATTATTGTGCATTCACTGCAATCACATCACTCAATTTGCATCGCCCAATGCAAATGTGGGTCTATTCATGTCATTGTATTTGACTTTGTATGTAATCTGTAAATAACTGAATTCACTTTTGATGTGCAGACACCATTACACTTTCTTTTGTGTATAACAAAAGTAAAAAACAAAAACAAACATGTTAATAATTATACAAATAATGTATTTAAATGTTAATTAGATGTGCTCATTACCTGTCCAGCGATGTCTGTTTGTTGAAATATACTACAAAATGGTTTGTCTTTTCAAATCTTCTTTCGTAAGTCATTATATTTATTGAGTTGGCTCATGTGGTTTAGGTTTCAGGCTTCATAAATGTGATGTTGTTTCCAGTAAGGGAGCATAGTGAGCATCGATGCTCTCTCATTTTTGCGGTGCATTGTGGGATTTTTAAGGGAGTGAACGTTCCAGTGCACTGGAAGGATTTTGTGATTGAGACAGCCCTTAAAATGGTCGACTCCCTGATCTGTGCCCTTACTACTGAACAAGGGAGCTGACTGAGACGCAGCCTATTTCTTTGAGACATTTTTGTCCATTCTGGAACTTGACAATACAAATCACTAAGTACTTTTTTCATAGGGAAAAGATCAGCTCAAATATTCGGCCTAATGGTGTATGCACACCAAAAGCGAAGGGAATATTCGCATCGCGATACTAGCAACTAGTCGTGGGATGTTTTCCGTGTCACTCGCACGTATAAAAACTTTGCACTTGCTATCCTCCGTTTTCTGATAAAACCGGATGTGCCAATAAGCTCTTCACCGATTGGCTGGTGTGACAATTTTTTACTTTTGCGAAAGACGCGATTATTGTGCATTCACTGCAATCACATCACTCAATTTGCATCGCCCAATGCAAATGTGGGTCTATTCATGTCATTGTATTTGACTTTGTATGTAATCTGTAAATAACTGAATTCACTTTTGATGTGCAGACACCATTACACTTTCTTTTGTGTATAACAAAAGTAAAAAACAAAAACAAACATGTTAATAATTATACAAATAATGTATTTAAATGAATATGTAACTGAAATTAAATTTGAGCAAATTCATTAATTACATTTAAATAAAATTACTACATTTAATAAATGAATACATCAATGATGATGAATTAAATTAATTCTTTAGAACAAACAAGATTAAGTGTTCCTGCAAGTGTTCCTATTCCCTTATGAGCTTATTTTGTTAGCATGTAACCTTATAAGACTTACTAGCTTTTGGAATTTCTGTCAAGTCGCACTTATGAGGATAAACTGAAAAGAGCTATTCTGCTATGAAACGAGAATTTCTGACAATGTAAAACTAAGTTTGATGTAAGACAATGAGAAAAGAAAAGACGATGGTAGATTGTGGAATATGTAAGATGGTTGATTCATTTTGTTGTTTCATTAAGGTCAACCCTTGAGCTACTAGCTGCTCAAATCCAGACATAACAACTGACCCATATGGAAAGCCCTTCAGGACTGTTCTGAGCTACTTGTGTGAAGCAAAAAGACTGATAGCTATTTTTAAGTGCAGCCGTACGTTATCATCCCATCTTCCCTGCGGCCTGCTGCCATCTCATATCATTTTTGTTTACGATCGTCTAAACAAATTACTTTTGTCAAAGCGTAAAAAAAAGAAGGACTTGGTCCGTTGCACAAAAAAGAAAACTGGTTTTCTGACAGCTCAAAAGCCTCTTTCTGATTTCCCTCCATTCCATCAGAATTCATGTGTTTGTGTTATCCTGACTACACACACTGCAGAATCTTTGTTCTCCTCGGGCTCTTCATCATCAAGCGTCTGCGTCATCGCTGACCATGAAGTTAAAACAGCGCTGCTCTCCACGCTAAGCTGCCAATATAAATCCCTCGGAGCGAGGACGGCACGAAAGCTGGCTAACGCGGCAGAGCAGGCCTCACTGCTGTAGGACCAGCATTAAACATCCCAAACTACTGATGTGTGTGTCTTCTAGAGGAAGAACGTAAAGTAAAAGAGTGTGTTTATTTCTGCCTGTGTTACATAATTAACCCTGAAAGCACAATGAAGAAAGTCAACATTTATTGACAGTGTCAGGGTAGCCAGCGGTTTAGCCTCAGTCTCATATGGTTTGCCCACAGACTGTCTGCTCCAGATCACACCAAAAAATGTCAAAGGCAGGCTATATATATATAAGCCAGCCTTTGACATACATATATACATACACATATACACACACACACACACACATATATATATATATACACACACACATACATACATAAATACACATACACAGTACAGACCAAAAGTTTGGACACACCTTCTCATTCAAAGAGTTGAGTATGAAAATTATAGAGTCACACTGAAGGCATCAAGGGCTATTTGACCAAGAAGGAGAGTGATGGGGTGCTGCGCCAGATGACCTGGCCTCCACAGTCACCAGACCTGAACCCAATCGAGATGGTTTAGGGGTGAGCTGGACCGCAGACAGAAGGCAAAAGGGCCAACAAGTGCTAATCATCTCTCGGGGAATTCCTTTAAGACTGTTGGAAGTAGAGATCGACCGATATGGGTTTTTCTATAGCCGATGCCGATGTTTAGAGGTCAGGGTCAGCCGATGGCCGATATGTGCTGCCGATTTTTAGGGCCGATATCTTGAAGTTTTCCCCTTCATTTGCATGCTAAAATGTCACACTAATAATAAGTGGATGCACAACATTTCTAAACTTATCATCATTTATTGAGCACTGACTTGAACCATCTCTCGAATCGGTATTAAAATAAAATATTTATCCAAAGTTAACCAAACAAATTAATAAACTGACCAAGTATTAAATTATATATATGTCAATCATTTACATAAAAGTTTTAGAGCATTTATCAAGTAGAAAGTTTGTTGGAACATAAATGTAAACACAAATATACATTTAAATAAATACAATTTTAGAAATAAAAATCAATTAAACTGAAAAATATAAAAAATAAATATATAATAAATAAATAATAGTGCTGCAAACACACTAGCAACCAGCAACATTTGTGTCTGGTATAAATGACACAGAACATCTAATAATAATAATGACAATATTTTCAGTTGTTTCACACTTTTTTGTTATGTATATTATTCCATATATAATTCCACATGTGTTAATTCATAGTTTTGATGCCTTCAGTGTGAATCTACAATTTTCATGAAAATAAAGAAAACTCTTTGAATGAGAAGGTGGGTCCAAACTTTTGGTCTGTACTGTATATTATATATATATATATATATATATATATATATATATATATATATATATATATATATATATATATATATATATATCAATAAAAAAATTAACAATATAAAAAGTAATAATCATAGGTATTATAGGTATCATATAAAAGGTTTTGATTGTCGATATTCAAAACTCCAGCTACCAACTAAAAAAATTATAAAAAAATCTACTAATAATACTTTAAATGAAGTATTCCTTTAATTAAGAGGCCCTAAAAAGAATATGTGTCCTGATGGTCTCTGCTAGAGTGTTACAAACTTGACAAACAGCCAATGTGTGTGTGTGTGTGTGTGTGTGTGTGTGCGTCTCAGTGTTTCTCCCTGCTGAATTCAACACCATAAATTCAGAAATACACAATAAATCAGCATCAAAAACATGCATCATGCCCTAAAGATTAGCTCTGTCAATCCCCTACAAAAATGACCTTGAATCTGCATTTAAGTGTCACCACTAGAGTGTTTTGTGTACAAAACTAAGAGAAACACTTCAATTCCACTCTGAGATAGCATTTCGCTGGACAACTTGTGGATAAAGACGCTCATTTTAATCATGACATTTCTGGGAAAACTTCTTAAGAATATTATATTTCTATGAATTCTCTTGAAGTTCTTGAGTATGTGTGCGTGTGTTTCTGGACTTACGCTGGCCCCACTGTCCACTGTTAGGGTTCAGGTAATTTGGGTACAACCCTTGAGGTTTGTCCAGTCGATTCAGCACCTTTCTGATGTTCATTACCTGCAACGGCAGAGCATGTATCTCTTATATCATCACGTCAAATGATTAAGCCATATCTAAGCTCATCCGGAAAATGCAGTAAACAGCCTTCTTAATGCGACCAATGTCTTCCTGCAGGGGACGGGACTCATAAATCTACAGACTAGGTCACTTTCACAGTTTGTACAGCCTCATTCAGAGCTTGTAATAGTGTCATTTGTCTGTGTCTATATTGCAGGTCAGGTCAGCGGATTCATTCGCAGAGAATCAGATCTGATAATTGCAGTGAAACAAGCATCAATATAACAGTTACGAGCAGAGGTCATCCTGGGTCACTATTGGTCAGCTCCTCAAACAGTTCATGGCCAACAGTCCTCCAAGTTCACTTTTAGTTCAGTGTGGTGTTTAATGCGCCGCAGAGGTGTAACGCCTGAACTGCTGCTCACCTTCTCTGCAAAATCTGGTCGCCCGGAAAGCTCGCTGAGATGCATGAACTCCAAATGCAGCGTCCCGTATTCGGCGAGAATACTGCTTCCTCCTGACGCCCATGGCCAGTTTCTGCCGATCCCACTGCATGAGGAAGAGGAAAGAAGAGAGAGATGGAGTTCAATTCAGTAACTCAGCGATCATGAGATGTGTGTATATACATTTTGTGTTGCTCTGAGAACCTTCAATCAGTGAAAATTCAACCAACTCAAAATTTTAAACCAGCATCTCATGTAATTTGATGTATTTCAGAATGAAAAAATATTATTGATATTAATATTAACAACATACATAATATATATACAGTACATATTTACACACACACAGGTTCAAGAATGAATTACTCAAATTCAGTACTCAAACATCATTAATAACACATATTACATGGTGCCAAGTTGATTTCATGGTCTTATTTTACTGAGTGGCCGTGTTTTCCTCCTGTAATTAGAGCCGCCTTTATTGACTTTCACTGGCACGGTTCCAACTAAAAGTTGACAACTTAACCCCGACCTGGTAATGGAAGCCACATCTCCTGACCAGCTGTTACTACCTCGACAGCAGATCCGCTCAGTGTCATAACACCTCTGTGTCTGCACCAGTAAACAAAGATAAATTACTGCTGAGTAGTGACACGTAATCACAGCTTTAACAGAACGACACTCTCCACTTTATTTTTAAAGCCTAATTCTATAAAAGAGCGTGTAAGATAGTTATGTCATTAAGATAGTAAATTACACACAATAGCTCTGGCCAGAAGGAACAGAGTACTGCTGAAGTACTCTTAACGGTATAATTTGGAGGCTGAATTTATGTGAATGTTTTTCTATGTGTGATGCAACTGGATGGCAAAGAAGTCCATGCACGTCTGTATAATTAATGAATAATCGTTTTGACTCCAATAGGATATTTTCTAGCCTCTGGTTGTGAATTCTTAATAACAAAAAGGCCTCATATTTCAGGCCACAGCAGGAAATGCGTGCAAACACCTCTGGAGTGTTGCTACCAATGTCATCATTTTTTACACGGCGCTGATCTGCCTCTAGCACTACAGACCTGCAGGGCTCTACAGTGCAAGTATTTGAGTGTGGAAATTGCTGTGTGCGATTCAGTGACATCTGAGACCTGACCAAAACTTGCTAATGTACAATACTATCAGAATATAAACACCTTACATTCTAATTACACTGCGGATGGCTGCTTTTCAAAGTCAACAAAGCGCCCAAATGCAATGGTTTAGGGATAGCCACTATTTTCTGTCTACTCATTAGCTGTACGTAAATTACACCATATAATAATGTGACCATTCAATAATATAATTCTAAAAAGTATTACATGTATAACATGTCACAGACCAATCAATAAAACATGATTAATAGCTATTTACAAACCAGCGACCTGTTATGCAATATACAATGTTTTGTTATAGATGTAAAAATGGTATAGAAAAACATTTTACAAGTTTACAAGTGCTAACAGATAAAATTAAATACATTTTAAATAATTAAATAAATTGTTAAATAAATAGCATCTTGAAGTAGAAAGACAGATTTTTTTTTTCATTGTACAATGTACTCCGATAGTCCAACAGGTTATTCTAAAGTTATCAATATATTTGTCTTCATCAAATGTTCCTCACTCAAATCTGAGGAAATTCATTCTCGAAAGTCTCTGTATGTTTTCTATCCCACATTAATCTTTTGTTTTGGAATTGTTGCTGTACTACTTACTTTGGTTTTCAGCATTTACATGTGCATGTGTTGCATTGCCACACATTATTATTACAGTCTCAAAAATCCGACTGAGCCCCTAAGGGCACGAGAACTCCCAAACAAATGTTAGTGTAGAGCCCGGAGTTGTGCCAAGCCAATTTGTTTTTCATTACACAGATGATTAAAGCATGAACCACAAATTTAGGAAAACGAAGGAAAAAGAGGTGCCAGGCAAACAACAAAAAGAACATAATGGCTCTTTCCTGAGATTCACACATACAGAATTTGTTGCTCTCGTGATATTTTATATGTATGGTGATAGACAATTCCTGTTTATAATATTCAACGTGCAAGAATATATTTAACACAATGCTTCCTTTACAGTTCTATGCTACAGTAAAATTACAAAAAAGCTGTGACGTATTACTGAATATAGTAGCGTTAAGTGCACTTTTAATTTAATTTCATGTAAATACTTAAGTCATTCTTGTCTACTATTCAATGTGTCACTTTTTTAAAGAGAATTAAGGTTTAAGTAATGAGTCACTGAGTAATGGTTTGTGTGTTCTGTCAGATACGCCATATATTGCTGGACCTCTGACAAACTGTTTTTGCTCCTCTTAAGTAAATCACTTTGGATAAAAGCGCCTGCTAAACACAAATGTAAAAGTACATTTTGCATTAAAAGGTACATCAGGTGCAAAACTCACTTTTACATGGTGTTTGCATATAAATGTGTCTTAGCATTGTGTACACAACCACCCTCTGATAAAAATCCGTCAATTCCTTTTTTTTTTTTATCTCGCAAAAACGTACTTAGATTTTTAGAGTAATATGATTTCATACTGCTTAAGGCCCAATGTCTCATAAGCAATGCAGATGTTTTGTAGCTGGATGTAAAAGTGAACGTACGAGTCTCCATTTTCTTCCAACATCAGAGCCACTGAGGATGCAGTGCATTGGTTTTGTTTTTGATGGTAATGAGCCAACGAATACAGTTAAATTCGTTTGAGTCTATGCAAATCATTTCACTCCAGAGTGCTTTCTGAACAAGGGACAATTCAGGGCAGGTTTTGCTAAAAAGTTAAAACTCAAGGATGGATCAGTACCCAGACTTTGTCCTCCAGAAGAAGAAGAAGAAATGTGATTTTAATATGTTTTTTAAGATATTTGCAAATCGCCTTTCCTCTTCCATGGAAGAGAGGGGCGGGGTAATCAGAGCTTATTAGCATTTAAAGAGACATGCACCGAAACGGCTTTCTGTGAACAGAGCTGTTTTTGACAAGGTAAAAATGGTGTTGTTTTACACTACCACTAAGAAATTTTAACCAAAGTGTGCTACAGACATTTAATAGTGACACTAAAAAAATCATACCAACTAGTGGAAAATGGGCACCTGAAGTCCCCTTTAAAGCAAGAAAATGTCCCTGCATTTCATTGGTTTAGATATTCAAACTTTCAACAGAGGTTGACAGAAAATTAGGTGATGGTTGGTGGAATAATAATTTAGCTATAGGTGAATAAGTATGTAAAAATGTAATATTAAGTAATATCTAAAAATATATACATTTTCTAAAATAACATTTATGGACACTCATTTGTTAAATTCTTAAATTAATAAAAAATTTTTTTTTAGCAAACTAGTTTAAATAAAGAGCTGAATCATAAACATCCTTTTTTTTTTAGGATACTGTACTCTAAAAATAATAATAATTATTTTGTAGTGTTAGGATGGCACAGTCCTAAAAGCTATTTCTTACTCCACTGTCTTTCTATGTAGACCTATGTCCCTCGCAGTAGGACACTTAATAATGAGCAGTAAGGGATACATAACAAATTATCTGCCAGAGCTCGGAGAAAATACCATTAGCCTGAATAATTAACTAGCGCTGGAGTGAAATACGAACTCCACCAAATGAACCAAAGCTCATGTATCCTCAGGCTGCTACAGAACTTAGCCTTTATGTTTGACATCAGACCAGAGTCTCACAATGACATTCTCTCCATCTCTCGTCCACAACCTAACATTTCATTCACTGTATGTAGACCAGAGGCCATGTACTGTATACATGCAATATATTACAGAGATCTATAAAGTTGTTGTACACCACAAAACTGATATTGATCCTACAGAATGAAATGATATGCGCTTGTGTGTTTAACTTTCATTTACGTCTGCAGACAATAAAAGCAGCAGAGTCATATCAGTAAAAGTTATTACTGCTCCAGAAATAAGCAACGGTCAAATGCCTCTGAAATTAGTCTAATCGCATCACACACATTTTCCTAAAAGCCCAAGTCTTCTGAATTGATTACCCAAGCTAGAGTTTAAGCACCCGGGGCATGGTGGTGACTCGGCCGTTAGTCATAATGAAATGGAGATTAGCAAAAAAAACATTTATACCATTCTTTACTTCATGACATCTGCTTAATGTAAAGCTCAATTAAACCGTAGAACAATTTTCCGTCATTTTGTTCGATTTTATTTAATCTGGGGCGAGAGGAAAGTCCTAAAAATGGAGCAGATGGAGCCGTGGCTCTCAGAGGAGGGAGAAGGAAGAGTAATGTCTCATTATTATCTGACCTCTCACCTTCACCTTCTGTTTATTTTTATTTTTTTGCACAACCACAAACGTCCTCATCAATCACCATCAAAAGCATCCATCAGGCATAAATAAGTCTGTTATGTAACCCCCTACATATGTCCATAATAGATGAGTAACTGAAATGAATGTGAACAATTGTAAAATAGCATTTAGAGGACATCAATTATCTAGAGAGGAAAATTATGGCAGAAGAGCACACAGCATGTGTCCTATTCAAAGCGCAGTTATGAAGCATACGTTCCCAACCAACACTGAACATCTCAGCGAGGTGCAGCCGTCATGCAGTTACTGTCTTGCCTTTTTATGAAACTAATACATTATATGAAAGGCGCTTTTACCCTCCTCCATAGAAAATTAGTGTTGATTCACACTCCATAACTTTCTCGAGTGTTTCTTATTCAAGCATGCATGCTTATGCCATTGGCGTGACTCACTGCGCCATGTATAAATACACATGTGATGTCACTGAGGGAACTAGATTTGTATTTTGTTGCTATGTGGTTGCTAGGTGTTCTTGGTGATTGATTACAAGTCTATATCAGAAAAACCCACCCGTATGCGTATCATCATGCGCTGGGTGTACATTGCAAGTGAGTACCACCCTATTAAGAACCTGTAATAGACGCTTTCCTTTAATCTCTTCACCATATCTCTCAAATAAACCTGTGGATTCTGAATAATAACGGAAAAATTGCTCTCAACAGGTGATTTGAAGTCCAACAGCTATTGCCTTGAAATTTGTGAATTCAAGTGCCTCATTGATGGCTGTGGTGGTGAGTCTTTAAACGGGATGAATTAAGAGATGAAGCTTCTCAGAGCGTTTTATTGTGCTGATTAAAAATAAGCATTAAAAACAAATAAAGTAAACTCACCATTGGCCTTAATAATCAACAAAGCTAGACCAGCTTTATATTGCAAATTGTCTTTGTAAAGAAAACACAAAGATATTCATAGCATTTATAAATAACTTAAAAAAATAACATTTTAAAAGCTTAACATCATTTCCAATTCTTGGAGTCTAGGGGCAGAATTCATGAAGATCTTAAAGGGATAGTACACACAAAATGAAAATTGAAAAATGGTATTGAATTATTCACCCTCATGCCATTCCAAACCTGTGAGACTTTTGTTAGTCTTCAGAACACAAATTAAGATATTTTTGATAAAAATCGAGAGCTTTCTGACCCTCCATAGACAGCAAGGGTACTACCATGATCAAGATCCAGAGAGGTACCAAAAACATTGAAAAATAGCCAATGCAACATCAGTGGTTCAATAGTAGTTTTATGAAGCTACAAATCTAATTTTTGTGTGCAAAAAAACTAAAATATGAATGAAGGTGTTTACAGGTTTTGAACGACATTAGGGTGAGTAATTAATGACAGAATTTTAATTTTTGGGTGAACTAACCATTTCAGAAAAAACTAATTAAATTCATGAGGACAATTAATTCTAAATTAATTGTATAAAAATTATTAAACTTTTTACCTTTATTGTTAAATTTATTACGATTTTTATATAATTTATTCAATAAAAAATGAAAATGTTTTGTCCAACTTTAATTAAGTCATTATCAATGTCAAGATGCCAATAGTCGAGATCATTCATTCAAGCTTATTTTTATTTTATGTTTAAACCGCTACTCATAATATCTTCTTGTGTGTTACTGCAAACTGAAGTCACACTGTTTTGAAAAACATGAGGGTGAATACACTGTTACATTTATGAACTTTCCGTTTCCTTATTTGGTCTTCCTCTTTTTGTTTTGTTAATTGATTATTCCCCACCTGTATCCAGTTCCCTCATTACCTCCTGTGTGTTTAAATACCCAGTCTGTTCAGTTCTTCCTGTTCCGTGATTGTATAATGCTGTTATTGTAACCTAACCTGATGTAGTATTGTGAAGTTAAGATGTTAATGTGTTGTATATTGTCTGTTATCTCCTTCGTTCAGTAAACTCCTCATTTGATCAAGATCCTCCTCAAACTCTTTTATTCCTATGTTAGCATACACCCTTACTTGTAACTTACCACACAGTAGAGAGAATACATATTTAAATAATAATAATAAAAAAAGAAAAAATATTTTAATGGGGGGGTTGGGGGCAGTGAAAATGTTGGCATAGAATTTATCTAGAATAAGATGCTTAGAAGTTAAAGCATGGACTTCACTGACTTATTGAAAGACTTTGCTCTTCTCTTAAACATGTAGCAAGCAGGACTTATTTAAAGCGAAGGAGGTTAAACAGAATTAAAGTGATGTCAGACAGGTAGCATGGTAAATTTGATTTGGGAATCATTTATCTTTTCAAACTTTCATTAAAAAACCAAAACAGGATGGAGTGCAGTAAAGAGATGACCAAGAAACATATTTCACTGAGCAGAAGACATTGGAAAAACTCTTCAGGAACAGGGGTCAACAGTCACACATACACAAGACTAGATGGGGTGATGACAGACAGGGTGACAAACTTCTCTTCATACCACCGAGTGTGTCTGTATGAAGTCACTTAGAGATGGAGGGAAACAGTAAAAATAGAGAAAAAGTCTTTAGGCTGCTTGACTTTAACCAAGGGGAACATGGGAAAAATGTAATGAAGTGTTTGACACACTCCAGGAGTTTAAAGAGCTCCAGGTCCTTGGCAGGAAGTCTGAGGGAAGATCGAATGCAACATATGCCATCAAATTTACCAATTCTTGGAGTCTTGGTGGGGGATTCATGGAAACCTTCAGAAGAACAAAAAGTAACTAAATTTAATATGACCAGTATAAAAAAAAAAAAAAAAAAAAAAAAAAAGGATGGAAACATGGATGTCTCTGCATTTTTTTTTTTGTAAATCAATGGAATCCAACACAAATAATATTGGACTATACAAATTATTTAAATATTTTCATTGTATGGATAAAACAGTTATTCAAATTATCTTCTTTTGTGTTATTGCAAATGGAAGTCTTTCACTTCTTTATGTCTTCTTACTCTTTTAACAAAACAATGTTTTAAATTCCACTTTCAAATACCATGGAATGAATTGATTCATAAATGCATCTTTCACGAGTTAACTGCAAGTGTTTAAAAAACAATAATTAAGCATTAAACAATTGAAACAATCGTAACAATCCTTCAAAGTGGAAAATGGAACAAAAGGAAACGGCTGCATCAAGAACCAGAAGCAAATGATGACACATTTACTGCTGCTTTAATTTCAAACACGCCGGGAGTCGTATCGTCTCGCAGTTAATTGAACAAATGCTTTGCGCATTTCTAAGCAGCACTTAATGTTAAAATTGGGATTTTATGGCACAGTTAGAGACCACACATTATGACTGTTCACACTGTGTGAATGTTGTGCTCATGCAGCGAGACATGTGAAAGGAGAGTCATCCACAGAGACCCTCAGTCTTGCTCCAGCCAAATCTGGGTCAAGGTTGTCTGTAAAATTAGGGCTCTTCTGTCTTTGCCTTAAATTTTCTCCCTGAACAATGGGGACTCACAGCAGACAGAAGGCATAATAAAAAAAGCCCACATACAAATTCAAATTTCTTTTGGCTTAAGGCTGGTTTCTATTCCAAGTGGGTCAATACACTGACGTCTGTCCAAACATACAGTGTTTTTCATTTAGTTTTACGAGTTGTTTTCTAATAAGTGGGTTTCATAACTGCTGCATCATTTTACTGTCTTCGATGAGGTCTCTAGATCTGTTCAATTAAACAGATTCAGAAGAGAATATGAATTCATTGCACAGAAACTGAAGATGGCTGTGATTCATGCTCTCATCAGACACTGAATATGATTATGATCTCCTCTCCAGAGCTTTCAACGCACCAGAACACAAGGCGAAATCAAGGATGATGGCACCGCTGAGGACCCCTCAGAACAAACAACTGCTCGTCACTGAGTGTTTAAAAGCCCCAGCTTCCCGATGTTGCACCTCATGGCTGAGGTTTTACAATTATCTTGGATTGGTTATCATAAGTGACTATGCTAGAATGACAGTTTTAACCATTTCCATACTGGCTATTAAAAATAATATTAATAATAATAATAATAGTAATAATAATAATATTATTATATATGTAAAAGTTATAAAATACATGTACATGTTAGGGATTCATAATTTTATAAAGAAAATTAATTTTTGCCTTTTGACATCTTTTTTTATATTATTATTAATATAATTTTTAAAGGGATATTGCATTAAAAAATCAAAATTGTTTAAAAAAATATATAATTAAATGGTAACAATAAACTTAAAATTAATAATGAATAAATACAATTAAAAATATAATATAAATACAAAAATAAATGCAGTATGGAAACTAAATAAACATAAAATAGGCTAATATATCTAAATTATCTAAAATATACGTAAAAGTTATAAATTAGTGTTAAAATGAATATAAATAATAAAAAATAAAATTATAGATATAATTATTTGTATATTTATTTGTGTGTGCATTATGTATATATATATATATACACACACACACACACACACACACACACACACCATAAACCTTTCTCTATATACATACATACATGCATACATACATATATATATACACACACACACACACACATTTAAACTTTATATTTATTATATTTAACAATATATTTATATTAAATATACTTCATATTTACCATGCGTACCTCAGCAATTAATTACTAAATGAAGGGAATAAATACATAGGGAAATGCATGTGAAATTGAGATTAGTTTTTCACATCCCCTTTCACTCTCCCTGATGAATTCCTGTGTATCTTCACCGCCTTGACATATACAGCCATTAAAAGACCATAAGAACCAGAGAATCCTTTTACAAAATAAAACATTGTCCTTTGAAATGCCTTCAACAGTGCACCTTTCATGAAGATGCATTAGGATATGCCTGCCCACTAGATGAATACACTTACATAACCACATTCAGCCTGAGAAGGGTCTGCGACACGAATTACAGGCGTACGGTGGCGGCACCACAGGTGCCTCGAGCCAAAGCGAACAATAGCGTGGAAGCAAACAGCATTAGAGATGTGGACAGAATTAACGATGTAGGTGACCCACATGGAGGGAGGAAAGCGCCTTCGCTAGAGGTGATAGGAGCACTTGTGCTAAGTGCAGATATGGCGGAAAGCTATATTTACTGACAGGAAGTGAAGACCATTTGTCTTGTAGCTGTGTTATTAGCCGCTCCTTGTTAAAAACCGCTCGGCCTCTCCATTTAAAACATTTGTCAGAGCACTTCACTCCAGTTCTACTGCAGTTTAAACAAGGAAACATACCCCAGACTCTCAAGCTAATATGAAAAGCTTTGATAAACACTGAAGTGCGTTTCTGCTCTCTGACATGTTCCACCCACTCATTTTGCATTGTCCTCGACTGCAAAAAGACAAGTGTTGTGTATTCTGTCAGTCAAGGGATAACTCGAGATCTCTGCACTGATTTCTGGCTTACCTACGATTGAACAAATTGTGGTGACCAGACATCACAGACGAGGATATCTGGGATCTCTGACTCTGTTAGAAGTGTGTGAAACAGGAGTGAGCTGTGTGTCCACATAATCTATGTAATTTTAGATTATTATAGTACAAACCATACTGTATGATATCGGATACGTATATTTCTAAGACTTCAAAAATATCAGCATGATCAAAACCAAATTTTTTGAGCAAGCAAATTTTTTTTCTCAATTTTATAATACCTCAAGGTCATAGTACATGTGTAGAATTTCTGGAAAAAGGTGTCCGGTGTTTAAAAAAAAAAAATAATAATTATAAAGTAAATGTATAGTAATATGTCTAAATGAACATTTATTGGACTTTTTTTTTAAATCCTGTTAAATTTATCCAATATAATATATTAGTCCGTTGAGGGACATATATTTCTGAATTTTATGTCAGTAATCTGATATATTAATATAAACATTTCATTGACGTACAGTACAATGTATCAAAATTTCATTTTACTTTTTGAAATAAATACCAAAAACTGCAACAAACTGCATATTTTACTTACTTTGGGCCCCATTAAAAGGTGTTTTTTCCCCCTCATTAATCATTCTATATGAAACTTAACTGACATACCAAACATGATATTTGATGCATTAAATATTAGATTTTTTTAAAGATTGTCTTAAGGTTCAATAAACTGTTCCGTTTAAAAAAAAAAAGATTTTTCTGACTATTATTTCATGTCAGGCTTTACAGGATCAGTGTCCTGCAACTAACGTTATAAAACAGACAGCTCAAACTCAATTCTTACTGGATGAGTTATGTTTGAAGCCACTAGAAAAACCAAAAATACATACAACCATGATAAACCTCTATTGAATATGAGACACACATATATTAATGTGACAGCTCTACTGTGATGCAGTATAAACATAGAAAAATCTTTACTCATTGACACTGACGGCCACATGGTATATACACAGTCAAATCACTCAAAACTAGTGTTTATCTAACTACATAAACATCTGCCTTGAAATGTACTTATGATTAAAACCTCATGTGCACTGCAAAAAATCTGTGTTTGATTATGAAGAAACAAACATGAATACATAACCATACTGTATATACATTTTTTAGATGATATGAATATGTGAATCTGCTTTACAATTAATAATGTTGTAAATATTGTTCAGTTTCTTGCACAGACTGATTGTTTAGCTTCATAAGACCTCTTGATCTTCAATGATAATACAATAATATCTTCAGGAGCCACAGCTACATGTAAAGTGAACTTTTAGCTTAAACTGCCTGCCTTGTGAAATACATGCAAAAGTGTGTCAAAATGCTGTGCTTGGCGATTACTCATGTAAACAATTGTCAGTTATAGATTAAATAATCGTAAACAGTTGAATGATTGAAAATACGTTTGTAACAGTATATTGGATCCATGCGGCTCTTAAAGTGACAGTGGGTAATATTCGTTATGCCGTAACAAACAAAACAGACAAAGAAAATCTTTTTAAATGTAAAGTTTAATTCTTACAGTGAAGACTATGTTGTTTTATTTTACATTTGATTATTCAATTTCTGTAGTATGCTGTTAGCTGAATACTTTAGACTTCTTTACACACAAAAAAGCACTTTTTGATTCCATTTGTACCTTTTTCTACCTTTGTTTTTTGTTTTTTATTGTATTACTGACAGTTTAATAATTTTCAATATTTTTTGAGGACTTCTTTCATGATATGCCCTACACCAAACCCAACCCTAAACCTACCCAATAGTGCTAACAAATGCAAAACTGATATAAAAATCAATTTGCTGATATATATATATATAGATTTGAACTGCTTTGTCAAACCGCCTCTCAAGTACAGTACATCTCCGTACTCCATGAGCTACCGAACAAACCTACTGTCTATGAAAACCCATAGATATGAAGCTGGATATGTGCAATGCTAACATTATAAAACCTCAAGTATTCAAATCTCTCAGCATGTTAAAATTGTTTTGAAGTCATAATATTCTTCAAGTAATTTAATTGAAAATTACTTTTTATTAATCGGAAATATGCAAATCTGTGTGAAAAGAAATAAAACGTATAAAGTTTTACTGCCTCTAGTGTTCATTTCTTTTGGAAACTGGAGTGATATGTACTTATTGGTACGTATTTCATATCTCACGAAGAAGTGCCCCAGGTATGCTTTTTTCCATGAAACCAAGAAGAATAATCATGATAATGTTGACCTAAATAATCATGATTATGATTTTTGCCATAATCAAGCATCCCTAGCAAAAGCTATTAATTTTGTCCAGCCTATATATGCTTTTATTATATGCTCTTAGGTGACAAATAGCGGCTGACTTGCATTTTATGGATCACCAAGGACTACGGTTTCAGCTAAACTGTTATACTGAAAGAAATTCACCTACATCTTGGATGGCCTGGGGGTGAGTAAGTTAACATTTTTGGGTGAACTGTCCCTTTAACTGATATTTCTGAGACCAAGGTAGATGAAATATGGCAAAGCAGTCAAAGAATCGAGCTGCAGAAAATGGCTTCTGCAACAAAATAATCCGAACCCAACTGTTTGTTCTTTATCATATCTCGGAAAGCCAGGTGCAAAGGTGACAGAGAGCCGCTGCTGGGTTTGAGGATTCAGATACACCGCTTGCGAGTCAATAAGACATGCAGTGGAAAGATCTGACCTGCTTGGCTCAAGAAAGCCTCAGGAGTTCATGCGGAAATGTGTTTGTTTGTGCGTCACTGACCTCTTTAGGTTGAGAAGAGCCCAAGGGATGCCAGTCGGGGTCTTAAAAGCCGGCAACAGCTTCTCTCCTAGTTCAACAGCTTTTCTCCTGAACACCTGAAGTAAAAGAAAGACAGACAAACATACAGAGGTTAGTCTAACCTCATCCGTACACAGCAGAGGCAGAGCCGTGTGACCTCTGGCCGCCCCTGCATTCCCATAAACTCACCATATTTATTTTATAAGTCATATTTGCATGATACACAGAGTCGACTGGGAAAGAGAGGCACTGATGTTCTGCTGAGGGCAGGATCCGGGGACGGCTGATAACAGCAGATAAGACGAGGGCACGCAGCCTGCTGTAAACCTGCTGCCTGCCTGTCATCTTCTGTCTGCTACCTGGCCCTTCATTCCACTCCTCTGACATTTCAAACCATCAGGGAGCCGCTATGAATCCCTCAACCAGCAAATAAGCTGCATATCTGCTGGCTGCTGAGATGATATCACACTGAGCCCAAGCGGACTAATCTGGCTTTAGCTCTTTTATACAGAAACAGAATTTTAGTTTAAGTGTTACATAAAAGGGCTATGTTCAACACTTGTGTTTAACTATTAAAATAAAAGTAAATATATTGTTATAACTACCACTCAAAAGTTTGGGGCAATACGATTGTTTATGAAAGAAGTTAATACTTTTATTTAGAATGGATGCATTAAACTGATCAAAAGTAACATGACATTCACAATGTTACAAAGAAATTCTGTTTCACACATGCTGCATTTTTAAACTGTTATAATGTATTTAAATCAGGAAATATTGTGTAACATCATATATAATCAAAATTAAACAATACTGAAATAAAATGCTTCAAATAAATCTCTATTAAAACAAACAAAAAAATAGTTTAAATTCAATATAAAAAATTCTTAATTTGTCCAAGAGTCACACAAATAATTCACATTACAATAAAACCTTTGATAAAACAAAAAAGAAAACATTTAAATGACCACAAATCTCTCATATTAAATAAAATTTGTCATCAAAACACATTCTTATGTCAAAAAAAAACAAAAAAAAAACAACAACAACAATTTAGAATTTCAAGATCCACTTGTGACGTTGGCCCGGGATTCCTGCCTCAAAAAGGTTAGTCCTGCATCTTTTTCGACTCTCTTTCTGTGACTACACCTTCAAGTCTTTAATATTCAAATGGACAGCTTTCTACATCATGTCCCGATTAAACAAATATTGAAGATATACAGTATTTGTTGTGCAAGGTTTCAGCTTTTCTTCTTCTTTGAAGGGTTACTTTGGCGGAGGAGGTGTGCAGATCTGTGTCAGAGGGCCAGATTTACTCATCCCTCTTGTAATTCATCCTGTGAGTCAGAAAGCCCACAAAGCAAAGGTCCCCAGAGCACGGGCCAGATCGCTGCGTGAGAGCCTTTTTAAACACCAGAGAAGCAGACGGCACTGGCAGAAATCAAACCGCAATGCAATGACTTGTCAAAATTTACTGAGGAATAAAACCAGTAACACAACAATCATGCAACTGGAATTAAATCATGGGAAATCAGAGACATGATGCATCCAGCGAAGAGTAAGTATCATCTTAACACACTACCGATCATAATTCCCGCTGTACGACTCTAAATGAGGGTGTCTTTTCCTCCAAGTCCGTCATTCTGTATGCATATCAAGGATGAGGTCAACACATTGAAACTCATCGCTCTGTAGAGTTTTCCCCAGCGCCTCGACGGCCTAGATGAAGTTTGTGTGCTCGCCCTTGCTCTTCAAACACAAGGTGAGCCGTTATCTCATCCATGTGAATTCACTTAGCAGGTTGTCTGGTTGGATGCCGCCAGCATTCACCACGTTCAGCGCTGCATGTAGGCAGGCTAAAAAGAACATCTGAGCCTGTGGACTGTCATTCCAGATTACGATGCCATCAGCATGAGCACAATCGGGGATTATGGGAGAGCCGATCACTCAAAGCGTGCCATCACTTTGATCAATGCCTGTAATAAAACCCCTGCGCCTCAGAGTAAACAAAACGAAACAGAGCAGCCCTGCTAGACATTTTCAAATAAAGTCATGACAATGTTCAATAGATCAAAAACAGTCAGGCTTTAATATAAATGAGGACTGATGACCACAGCATGTTGCAGATGTTTATGTGGTTGACTTACATTTTTCAGTGGCGTCTGATTAGGTTAATTAGACTACATACAAAATTAAGCATTAAATTAAGTGCTTGCCCATGCAAAACTATACTGTGATGCTTTAGCAATAACGAGTAATAATAAAAAATAAAAAATAAATAACATACATAGCATACATTTGTGCAGTTATGTGGGACCCTGGAGCATGGGTATATTTGTAGCAATAGCCAAAAATACAATGTATGGGTCAAAATTATTGATTTTTCTTTTATGCCAAAAACCATTAGGATATTGAGTAAATATCATGTTCCATGAAGATATTTAGTAAATTTCCTACCATAAATATCAAAACGTAATTTTTGATTAGTAACATGCATTGCTTAGAACTTAATTTGGACAACTTTAAAGGTGATTTTTTTTTTTTTTTTTTTTTTTTTTGCACCCTCAGATTCCAGATTTTCAAATAGTTGTATCACCACCAGATATTGTCATATCCTAATAAACCATACATCAATGGAAAGCTTATTTACTCAGCTTTTAGATTACGTATGATCAATTCTCAATTCTGAGAAATTTACACTTATGGGTGGTTTTGTGGTCCATGGACACATTTATTATCATACTTTGCATCTAACAAGAAATAAAAAAAAAAATCTGTTAAATATTTATCTGTTTAGCTGAATAACAAAATAAAAATTAATGATAAGCGGAATAATAGTAGCCTTGGCTTCTCTTTTTAAATGCATTTGACAATAATAATAATAATGGATGCAACAAGGCATATTTTTCACAAATTACAAAATTAAGCATAATTAAGTTAATTACAATATATATATATATTGTAATACATTTTTTATTAAGTGTGAAAAGTAAAAGCTGGTCAAGCAGACTCTATAACTTGAAGGTTGCTCAAGTGTCCTGTTTCACTTCAAGGTGTAAGTGCAAGTGTGTATGAGCATGTGCAAGACTACAAGTGACTGCTGGTCGAGTGCTAGACATCCACTAAATGAGATAAATTGTCTTGTCAGTGGATGGTGACTTGAGAAACTCATGGGGGCTTTTACCTAGATTACTGTTAGGACTACAGGTCATGGAGCCATAGCTGCAGAGAGCCACCTGACCCTTTCAAAGCCCTCCAAAACCTGCTACGCTCAGCCAGAGATAAGTGAGATCCAGGCATGGAGACGAGCGGACAGAATGGTTCAAGAAAAAGCTATGAAAGCAAAGCCCTAAAGCTCGAGACAGCTTTGACAAAGGTTGACATTTACTCCACCATGAGGACCAAAGCTCATGCAGAGGGAGCACAGAAAGCGCACAGAGACATGAAAATTCACCTAAACTATAAGCAAAGGTGCTGTATACAAATGAAGGTTTGTTGAAGAATGCAAATTCATTCTATCATTAACTTTTAGCTCTGCACAAACAAAGTGGACAGCAGTGTTGCTTTGAGACAAATGTACCGTTCCAGTGACCTTTATTATTACAAAATGAAATTGATGCTTCGATATTTCATTAAACCGAGTGAATTTTCACAGATACTTCTGGAACACCGATTTAGGTCTAAAAGATTAATTGCTGTGTGGGAGAATCTATTATCAGATCAGTCCAAAGAAAACCAGGCAGACAAAACAAGGTCAACATTACCAAATGAAAATCCCAGAAGCCGTTAGCCCAGATGAACTCCTTTTACCAAATTAAAGGTGCTTTTAATGCATTTTTAAACACTCTGTGAATTGTTATTAACCATCCAAACAGGTAACAGTGGTCTTTACCAAAGCAACTATTACTGTTATTATTACTCATATTAGGCTACGTTTACACTGTAGGGCTAAATGCTCAATTCCGATTTTTTTGAAAAAATTAGATTTTTTTTGCAAGGCCGTTCACATTTCCAATTAAATGTGACCTTTTGGGATCTCCTGTGTGAACGTGAAATGACCCAGAAGTGACCTGCATGCGCAGAAGAGTACTCAACGGTCAACGACGTCACTCGTTGTTCGCTTGAAATGTTTTCGTAAACCGCCCGGTTCCGATAAGAGCCCTCGAGTTTGGCCTGAATAGAGCTGTCACCCCAAATATTATTTAAATCTGTGACCTCGCTTCTCTTCCATCGAATGGCCAACATTAAAATGTTACATTTTGACTTTTTTGGGGGTTTTATATGGGAATGATACCTGCACCTGTGTATACACAGACACACACAAACACACAAACAGACAGACAGACAGACACACACACACACACACACACACACACACACACACACATGTGCACACACGCACATAAGCACACACTTACATTAGAAGAATAAAACTAAGGCAAAAAATTCAATAGGTGAACAAAGACTAAAGACTTCCTCTCTTCTGCAAACATGTACTGCATGGCATGAAATATTGATTTTCACCAAGGCCTGAAGTGAAAAACTACACTGGATATATTTCTGGTCTTAGAGCATGTAGAGAGACACAATGGTCACCTGTTAATAAATAAAACCTCTTAATTGAAACAAGAATAAGAATCCAAGCAGATGCAAAAGAGGTGTTGAACACTGCACTGTGCTAAATAGCTGTCACCTCTGATGCAGCAGAAAGCATCATTTGACATCATTTAGGGTCTGGTACAATAGATCATGCAGGAGAAACTTCTGAACGCAGCACCTGAAAAGCAATTTCTCTGAACATTTCAGCATATTTATCTTAAGTCAGCAGAGCAGGACAGCTCTAGCCCGCGAGGCTCAGCCTTTAGCTCCAACTGCGTAGATGTAAGAGCTAGACAGATGAACTATGACCAGAGAAAAAGAGCGTTTAGAGACAAAATGAAGGACACTATTATCCACACAGGAACTTGTGGCACTGTCATTATCAGAACATTAGTGACCATCAGCTTGAACAGCTTGAACCCAGAGCAAGCAAAAGATGTGGTGTCATTTAAGAGAGAAATCAAGGCTTCTACTTATGATCTTACAAGTTCAAGTTTACTCGAGTCATACAGCTAATGAGAGACAGATGAGGCAGGTATGTCCATATATATATATATATATATATATATATATATATATATATATATATAGCAGACGGATCCATATGCTTTTGAATCGCTCTTGTGGATGATGACATAGACTGATCATTCTGCACAGTGGCGCTTCAAGTTGAACGCACCTAATGGCGGAGGGAGGAAGGACGTCAGGGTGAGTAATTAAAAATGCTCCAACTACTTTAAAAGCCAACATTTGGGCACATTTCGGCTTTTATGAACAACTTTTATGACAACCTTACTGTCAACCACAAGTCAATTCAACAGCATTTGTAATTGTTCCAAATTAGAAATGCTTGGTAATTTCAAAAAATGTAAAGAGAACCTTGTGGAGAACTATTTAATCAAACAGTGTACCCTGAGAGCGGCCTTTATGAGGATGATGGAAAGGAACTCATCTCTCTTCACACAAGATCTTTTGTATCTTTAGGGAAAATACTGTAAAAATGATGTATTCAAGATATATACAGAGAGAAGAGAACTGTGCTAAATGAATAATGAAACCTGTGATATTTCCCCAAGGTTGGATTGGGAAACCTGAGTGCGAGAGAGCGATCTCTCGTATGAACGTCAGTAAATTACACCCAGAGCTCCAGTCAACGGCTGCTCTGTGCCGGCTTCCCTTTGGCCGCAATACAAGACCTGCTGTAATAACATACATTTGACATAATTTGAGTTTCTGTTGATTAAACCAATCTGTCTTTGAATTAAACCAATTTTTTCGTTTCAATGAACTATTCCAATGAACTAATGTTAAGGAAAGGTAAGGTAAGTTAAGTTAAAGTTTATTGCTGTGTACTTTTTGGTTTTTAAAGTTGTAAACAAAGATTGTTGGAATACATTTACAGGGCTCCAAACTGCAACTAAAACGGTTGCATTTGCGACCATAAATATTAAAATGCGACTGAAGTTTTTGCTGAGGTCGCCACTGGCGACTAGGCCTATGTATTTATATGTTATCTCTTAAAAAATTGCATGTAATGCCTTTTTTCTGATTGTTTTGCATTCACATCGTTTGTTATGTTCGCACATTGAGTGAATGCGCATTTAAGTTTTAGTGGGAAAAGTTTTAAACAGTCCTCATCTGCCGTGCAGCAGCGCTGACACACACCTGATAAATGCGCGAGAGAAATGATGGAGACTTGGAGAGAAAGTGCAGAAAAACAGCATCTATTTCGTTCATAATTTGAACAAACTACAACAAGTAAAGCTTTCATCTGTGTGGATATTGGCAATATCGTTAGCAGTTCTAGTTTCTAATCATAAGGCTTCTTCTTAACAAGATCTTAGTCCATGCTGTATTCTGTTAAGTATCAGCTTTAAAATAATTCCAAATTCACAACAAAATTCAAACATAAATACAGTTTTGGTGCTCTTTAAAGGGCCGTTCAGATATCGCGACTAAAAACGCGTGGAAAACGCCAGGCGTGCCGCTTTCTTCTTTTCAAAGCACCCAGTGCAGAAGCGCTCCTGAGGCGTCTGCCTTTGTTAAGCAACCATGACCTGCTCTCTCCATGAAGACGCGTAAAATTTCAGCAAATGATAAATGGATTTGCATCACTAAAAATCACTTGCAGCAGCTCTGTTACTACATTTATTTTAAAATGGCTATCCATATACAGCTATGATCAGCTTTCAACTTTGGTACTGGAAAGGATGAAGCTGATTGGTTGGTTCTTGTCACATGACCTGTGGTGCGCGCTTGCGGGATTCTGAAAAGTTGAGATGTTTTTAACTAGATGCGATCGCGAGTAGTGCCTCAGTTCAAGCAGCACGTGAACCTATCATACCTTGCTCTTTACTACTAGAGTACATAATGAACATGAATTAACATCAAAAGGTAGGCTATTTTATAAGAGATTATACAGTACAACACTTTCAAACTGTGGAAAACGCGTAAAGCTTGTTAACATTGCTACGTAATATTAACCTCAGTAACCTTTTGGTGTCCATCATCAGTCAGCTAGAAAAATAACTATAAAGAGGAGCATTTTGCTATATTTATGAGCTATTGAATTTTTATATTTTTACTTAACCTGTTGTCTATATGATTCAACTCCTCCTATAAAATTTAACTTTACTAATTAAGAAAAACAGACTGAAAGTGTGAAAGACATGCACTCCTAAAGGAGCTTAACAGGTTCTTCACAGAACAAAAATGGTTCCTCAAAGAACCATTCAGTCAAAGGCTCTTTGAAGAACAATCTCTTTCTGACCTTTTCATAATCTGTTATTGTCTTCAAATGTTAAAGGTCCTTTATGGAACCATTTAGACAGGAAAAAAAGGTTCTTCTATGGTATCATGAAGCACCTTTATTTTTAAGAGAGTATGACAACATTTACAGGACGCACTGAGGAGGACCCCAAACTATACTCAGGGGCCAAGTGATGCTTATAGTCCATGATATTGGTACAGATTCTGTGTAATAAACAACGCATGACTGTATATTTCAAGTTGGAAAAGACATTTAGCTCCCACTTTAAGTGAACCTTCATTCCCAGGTCATCTACAAGATGGATTAAATGCTGATAAAGTCAACAAAAGATGAGACATAAACACATCAGTATGATTAAAAAGTTAAAATGTAAAATAAATAATTTAAATAAAACAAAGTAAAATAAAGTTTTTTTCTTATAGGAGCCAATGGCTCCTAAGTCGATTTTTTTGTTTGGAGCCCTGCATTTAACTCGAAAATACTATTGTACTTTTTCTACTTCAAAATTTAATTTAATGTGTTTCTTGACATCTCTTTGTAATTGTTGGTGAAAACCATTTCTACACCATTTTCATGCAAAATTGTCAACTTACCAGCTTAAGTAGTTGAAACATTTATGTAAAAGTTCGACATTTTTAGAAAGTTTGATTTATCGAACTTAAAAATGTGATCTGATTATCTGTGTGGAAAGAAATGTAATTCTTTTTTTTTTCCAACATGACTGCAGTTGTGTTACACAGTATTAACACAGTCAGTGTAAAAGCAGTTTCTTTAATTTAGCATGATGTAAAACAGGCCCAATACTCACCTTTTCCAACTTATTCACTCCGATAAAGAACACAACAGACATCCGCCGACATAATTGTGCTTCTGCTGGCTGCTGCGTTTCTTAATTTATAAATACAATTTGTGTAAATGCCAGAGTCTGTCTGCCATGCGTGTACAACGGTGTGACAGACAGCTGAGGAATAATTGATTCCTCTAAGGCTGAGCAGGCATCTTTTTAATAGGACAGATATACGGTAACATGGGGCCATTGTGCTTCTAATACAACAGGGATGAATAGGCGGCCAGGCAGACTGAAGCAGAATTTATCAGCAGCAGATCCTGTTGCAGCTCTTTTCAATAAGACACTGAGGCCTCTGTGTTCAGACACACTGAATCGGCCTTGACATTGTGACACATCATATCAAAAGAAGAGGGGGGAAATTCAGCTTGTAAAAAAAAAATTAATAAAAAATACAAGCTTAACCATACCAGTAAGTTAAAATGTTCCAGAAAACACACTTCTGTGTTGGCTGGCACCGACATTTAGTTGTCAAGGGCATGTCTGGAAATGATAAACAGTGTAGTCATACCGCAGCCATTCAGATGAAAATGAGGGGCTGGTTGAAAAGACGAGATGGATGGCATGAGATGACAGGGACGAGAGATAGATGGAGAACAGGCTTTCAGCATTGTGATGAAATAGGCCACAGGGACGCACCTGTGCTCACTGATAAAGCAGAACTAGTGAGAACGTGGAGCCACACTGACCCTGAACGTCATTTCTCACCATATCAAAGGAAGAACAGGAAGCGCAGGTGTGATCTTACAGACCACTGCCGAACTACAGAACGGGGTTGTCAAGTGCCGTACTTTAACGCAGAGTCCATACAAAAACAATATCCCAGGAATAAGTTACAGTTTAAAATATATTAAAATAGAATAATAAAAAAAAAGATATACATTTTATTTCACATTGCATTTGTATTTTACAGTTTTAACTGTATTTTTAATCAAATAAATGTATCCTTTGTATGAATAAGATATCTTTTGAATGGTAGCTTACCATAAACACACCTGTATCAAGTATTGCCTGTTTAAGACAAAGCACACAATCACAACAAGAGCAAAAGATACCATCAAGTACTTCATTTGCTGACCTTCACCCAAAGGCTTTCACAAAAGGCACACTTGGATCACTCTCACAAGACGATAAAGTGGCCCGAAAGAACCAAGATCAGATAGGAGGAGACACTCGGTGACGAGAAGAAAGGAAGGACTTCTTTACACACAACTGTCAAAACACTCTGTGAAAAGACATCAACGATAACATTTTCCTTTTCCTCCCTCTATTTCTTCTGTCTGGACAAGATAAGTGTGTAAGAAGGTATGACTGAGACAGATAACTGAAGTTCTAGAGTCTGTTGGACTGGCTCAAGAGTCATTTGTTTTTGAATCATACAACAACGGTCATGCTGTTTGTGTGTATCTTGTATGCAGCTATTGAACACAAAACTACCGAAAGATGAGTGGGCTTTGTTTGGTTTCACACTACAGATACCATTAAACTCTAGTTAAAGCAAAAAAATGGACTGGTTGGGCCGTGTTTCACAAGCATCTGTTGTGACTTCACAAGCTCGTATTTACATCAGGATTTCTATTCTGTAAGTTATCATACTCGCATTTCACATATATACCACTGTAATTTACGCAAACCATATATATGTGCCTGAGCAAAACAACTCTGGACTATCAATAATATTATGAACCTACACAGATAAAGAAAACAACCACACAAACAAGAAAAAAAACTCCCAAATTGAAACGCTCTCAGATTTCTTGACATGACTACATTGTATTCAAAATGAAGTCGGGAGCCATGCTAAATCTGATGATGCAAGTTGGTGACCTTTTTGGAGAGGCAGACAACGGACAGAAGAGACTGCCATTGCATTGGTCTCTAAATGAGAGCGGCGAAATAAAACCCGCTGTCAAGCAGCAAGTCTCGCAAGCGTGTTTCAGCGGAGACTTTAACCTTTAAAGCACCCACATCAGCCAAAGGAAAAGAGAGAACTGGAGCAGAGTGATTCTATCAAACATATCAGCCGATGAAATATCATGCTGACTGCCTTTGTGTTGGCATGCCCTAGTGGATACACTTCAGGACAAGTTCAGCCACTTCCTGAAAAAAAAATACAAATAATAATAATAATAATACATCAAGATTTTATTGTAAGGTTTAAAGCTGCAAGTAATTTTTGAGGTATTTAGCAAAGTTTAGTGCACTGAAACATACATGCCTTTTAGTCACTCTCAAATACATAAATATATGAACTTGACAAACAATACAGCAAGTCATTTCACTGCAAAATAACAGCGTGAAACTTTTCCACAGGATTTCCAGGATTTGTCATTGAACAACAGCTCTGTGTAGTTAATGTTGCTCCATGTGAAAGCGAGCCGGTGATGGAGATTTACCGCAGATTACAGAACCGGCTTTACTGACGAGATGCGCATTAAATATCGCAAGCGATTTATCGTGCAGCCCTAATAAAAACCAACCAGAGGTTTTTTTGTTTTTATGAGCTGTTTAATAAAAGGTAAACATGACACGAGGTATTAAAAGGGAAATGTTCAACAAAAGTTTGATGTGACTAAAAATTATTTTGAAAGATATTAATACTTGTATTCAGCAAGGATGCATTAAATTGATTAGTATTGACGGTAAATACATTTCTAATGTTTAAAAAAAAATATTTATTTATTGAAAATAAATGTTCTTTTAAATGTTCTACACAAAAACAATAAATAAATAAACAAACACTGAAGACTGAAGTAAAGGCTGCTGAAAATTCTTCTGTCATCACAGGAATAAATAATATTTTAAAATATTCTAAAATGGGTCAATTAAATTAAGTGTAATACAATATTTAAATCTTAAACTCAAGCTATTGAAACTTCAGAAATCATTCCAATATGTTAATTTGGTGCTGAAATTTCTCATCATTATTGTTGTCAAAAACAGCTGATGCTTAATATTGTGTAGAAATAAAAATAGAAAAATCCAAAGAATAGCATTTATTTAAATCAGAAATCTGTTGTACCATTATTATTGTGTCTTTAGAGTAACTTTTAAATCAATTTATTGCATCCTTTATCCTGAATAAAAATATCAATTCCTTTCTAAATTAAAACTTACTATAGAGTGCTTTATAAAAAATAAAGTACCATGCTTTTACGCTGCTGCTGAACTGTGTAAACAAAGCCCGAAACAAGAAATCTGAGCTGTGATTCGAGTGTCATCTGGAGTGTCATCTATCTGCTCAGGTGACATGCGCCTAAAACTACAACAAACAAAACAGCCTCACACAGTTCTTCAAACAATACATTTGCCAAGTAAAATAATGCAAATGCTGATGGGAAGAAGGGGCTGGAATAAACAAAAGTGCACATTAAAATAAAGAATTACATAAGGGATCAAAATACACAGTATGAAGTCTGCAGTCTGCGAAAGTGTCAAGATGCCCTAGTGGTACCCGAGCTACAGGACCTGCCAACAAACCTATGAAGATCTGTTCTTAAACCTGTTCAAGCTGCGATAATCCTTCCAAAACTTCCACCGACGTGTGACCCCTTTCGCATAAACCAATTTTCGCCCCGTCAGGGTATCCCGTGGTGCGAAAAGTTGAGTGAAACGCAAACACCGGGAGTTGCCTTCCGGCAAATGGAAGGAATGCAAAGTAACGTGGAAAACTCCTCAGACAGACCGAGGTTTGGGCTTCAAGTGCTTGTAACTAACAGATCGCAACAGTAATCAAGCATGGTGCATCGGAAAACACCCCGGCCTATTAACGCTGGAGATTATGCTAGTGGCTTCTAGACGGCCTGGGCTCGGTAATCCAATTATGTGAGTTCAGGACTAAATGGCCAGAGCTAAAGCAGCAGAAAACGCCTGAATGGAGACAGGAAGTGGTGAATTTTTGATGTAAATAAGAGGTTTTGTTATTGAGAGATGAAGAGTTGACATGGTGAGACACAACAGTAATGGTCGGACACAGATGGCATTTAAAACTTGCCTTGTTGAACATGTCTAGGAGGTGCTCTGATGAAACTCGGGAATACATTTCAGTCGCCCTCGCCAAAACAAACACCCTGGCATCAGTCCTAAGCCTGAGGGGGCAAATCTAAGCAGTGAATCATGACTAAAATTCGATAAGAGGCAGACAAAAGCAATAAAGCGGCAGGCCCGGATTCAGCATGTTCGAATTAGAGATTTGGCCGACTGCGAACGGTCCACTTCTCCGCCTCAGTGAGCACCAGCTCATGTCCAATCAGACACCTGCTGAGTGAGGAAAATCAGGCCAAATGCTCTGAATGCAAACCTCTTCACCTTGCAACCTCTTAGACGGCCACCAGCAGAGCAACGCATTCGCAAGCAACTCGGACGGCAACAGGTTGGAAGAGTCGGAGAACAAAACATCCTGAAAAAACCAACAACATGATGGAAAAGAATTCAATAATAGTGGCAAGTGGCCACTTATTTCTGATTGCGTTTGTGTTGCTGGTGATATAGTGTGAAATTGCAGCTTAGTAAAGCTTGTTTGAGCTCCGTCCAGCTCAACTGTGAGGGCTGAAATGAGTCTGATTCCTCCAACTGTCCTTCTCAGCAGCTGGGCCTGACCTTAAACCCCAAAGCTGCCGCCGGTAGAGTTGAAATACGATATGCAGCAATACGTCACATGGAGCACTGGAGAAAATGGAAGGGTAGAGAAAATGAAAAATATCACCACTAAAAGATATAACTAAATCAACCGGTTTCTCATACGAAAACTGAAGGGGCAAGATGTGAGAGCAGATTTGCCAATGCAAATTTTGCCCTTATCAACGTGAAGACTTAGGTCAAACGGCTTGATGGACAAGCCATTTGTGGAAAGGGTAAACGAAGGACTGTTATTTCATATAAACTGCTCGGAACAATTAGAGCATCCAGATGAAGTGGGCCTTCATTTGCCCTCACTGAAACTAGCTCCATTTGTCACGATAATGGATTTTCTTTTTTCATTTTCAGGCAGAGAAAAACGCAGCGTTTTTCTTTCTGTAGTATCAGTCAATAAAGTTTTCCTGTGATTATGGAGTAATATGAAGTGCTTTTCCCTGGGGCAAATTTACATTTGCAGATTTTATATTAATAGCCTAATTAGCCCTGAATTGTCTTGGTGTGATTTGAACATCAGAACAACAGGTCTTGTCTTAATTGAGATCTCAGCTACAGAAAGCTCCCTAACAGCACTTCGACTTTCAGCCTATGTCTGTCTTTTCATGGTTTTGAAAGCAATCTTTTATGCTCTCCTAAGCTGCATTTATTCATAAAAAAATACAGTAAAACAGTAATACTGTGAAATATTACATTAAAGGGGTCATAAGCTGCTTCTTTAAAGATCATTATTTTGTGTATTTGGTGTAACAGAATATGCTGACATGCTTTAATGTTAAAAAAAAAAACACATTATTTTTCAATTACTGTAAATTATTGTAGGTCCTCTATGCCCTGCCTCTCTCAAATGGTAGATTTCTAGACCCTCCTTCTGACAAGCGCAGTCTGCTCTGATTGGCCGACCCGTTCTTTTTCATCAGTAGTATTATTTGTGATTTCTCTCTTTTGCTATGCTATAAGCTGGGCTTCAGGTGCTTTCACTTTCAAATTCGTGATTTTGTCATTATGTTTTACAAGAAAAGATAATTGTCTATTTTGTTTACATACATCTATACACCTTTCACTTTTTTAAGGCTAAAAACAAAAGATGGGTTCATTATTATTCTTAATTAAAAAGCACAACAACAACAAAACAGTAAGATGCGATGAGAAACTAGCATTACAAAACATTTATTAACAAAAGCGAATAAGACATGGCATACACCACATGCTGTATTATATACCGACTAAAAAAATTACAGAACGTTTAGCAAACACTGAGGAATAAAATAAAATAAAAGAGAGCCTCCATAGAATAACATGAGGTTAACAAATGAAAATGAAAACAAAACATAAAACTAAATTTGCTGTCGTTGACATTGCTTGCAAAAAAACATACAGGAAAAATGGTCGCAAAATGTGACTATTTGGTCGCAGTATGGAGCCCTGTGTATATAAAACAGCTTTTACAGCAATTCCTAAAGGTAAATATGAATTTATTGATTGAATTGCCCAATAAAACAGAAATTTGAAAAATAAGAAATAGTTTCTTATTAAAAAGCAAGAAAACTAAAATTTAGCCGGGAGTTGGATGTTATATTACATGTTATAGTAATATTTTATTCACACATCAACTGACACTGTGTAGACTTAAAGTTCTATTTTGAGATTTAAGAATCAATATTGATTCTAATATGCTGATTCAGTGCTCAAGAACAATATTTTGTTATATTTGTACTTAAAACAAAAAGTATTAGTTCCTTTCATAAAAAAAAAAAATACTGACCTCAAATTTTTGAATAATAGTGTTTTCAGTAGAATCAGTGGATGAAAAATTATGCCATTGGAATAACAAATCATTTTGCATGGCTTCAATATTAGACTAGCTAGTAAAAATTCAACAACAACAAAAAAATCATATTTAGGAATTGGTTTAGAATATATATAATATATAGAATATATATATATATATATTCTAAACCAATGCTAATTAACAATGACAGGAAACCTAATTAGGAATTCCCATTGCTGACATACTGTAGCCCATGGATATACAAAGAGACTGCAATCTGATGAAGTCCGGGGAGGCCTGTGAAGGCTTTTCTTCATCCTGTGTTCTGCAGCTCGTCTCTCAGTGCTGATAGCCCTGCAAACGTACCAAAGACGGATAGAAACACAAAGCCTGAGAGCAGCTTCCTCCTGAGACCTCTGCCTGCTCTTTCTTCTCTTGCTTTCTTCTCTCTTTCTTCCAGGCCTCTTCTGAACTGCATAATTGATAAAAAATAGACCACTCTTGGAGTCTAATATGTTGTCACAGCACTCTGTATGTTGAAAGAACCATCATATTCTTCACGTATGGTTGCAGTTTTACATTTCTGGAATGTGGAAACAGAGTTGAATTTTGAAGGAAGTAACTCAAGGGATGGGGGATAAATTGGCCTTGCGTTTAATAGTAGGAAAAGCTCGTCCATTGGGAACAAGGCGGCCAAGAGAGAAGAGGGAGCTGTGAGTCATCCGTGCAAACGTACAAAAAAATTAATTTAATTGCCTGGGTATGCTAAAGAACATCAGCATCTGCTATAACACACCGATTAACTGCTCAACCAAGCTCACAACATTAACAACACAAACAGGCCATTATGTGGGTGAAACGCTCCGACGTACCTGGTCATTACCTGATTAAACCTCAAGTCTCAAGTGGTGCCCTGCTCTCCTTAATTCACACTCTTCTGCCACAATTACAAATCAACATACCCACGCTGATGCCGTGTGACGGGATATGAAGATTCAGGGAATGCGGCACTGAAGATAGGCAGTGCAGCTGATTCACCAGAGGATGCTGTGACAAACGGACAGGAATGTGTAAGGTCTATTATGAAGGTGTGGAAAGACTCGGATAAGTTTAAGTCATGAGGGAACATCGTGAACTAAATTTCCTATTGGACCTGCCTGTCTGAAGTTCTCACTGGTCAAAGATGCCAAAACAAAACAAGCCAAAACATGCCAAAACAAAACAAAAATTATTACGTCAATACTTTAAAATAAAGTTGACATTTGTAAAATCACCTCCACCTGAGCGAATTCTTCCCATGCTGCAGGATGCAGGTCAAAAACGGTATGAGAGCCGTTCCTGAATACACATGACTGTGAACACAGCACTCAATACACTTTTTATCCTCCACATCAATCAAATCAAGGTGCAAGTTGGGTGCATGTATGGCTTCCAGAAAGTACAAAGAACATTTGAGACTAGTATTTTACTTTAAACTATGTCTTATTCCATCAGGATGTACTAAAAAGAAAAACGGTGCATGACGGGGCGGTAAGAGATCTAGTGGAGCTACAGCTGAGACGGAAGTGCTGAAACCGAGAGGTAAATAAGTGACAGCTGGAGCTTTTTGCACTTCTACATCTAATGCACCTTGTTAAAAGGTTTCTAAGGTTAATGTGAGAGGCATTTCGGGGCCACGTGCTGCCATCTGAGGACTTCACAAGCTTGGAAGTTTGAAACGAACAGCTTCACAGATTTCTCGCCGTGTTTATTCCTGGCCTAAAATATGCAGACTAACTGTGTTGCAGTTTATGCCGACTGATCCCGGCTGGAAGCTGGAAACAAAGTAAACTTGATGTTTGGTAAGCCAACATGAGGCCCCGTGTAGTAGGGCCCCATATTGTAGAGGAAATTGCTTGTCATGCTCTATCAGAGGAGGGAAGATCTCTTGCTAATAGCAGGTGCGCCGAGCGTCTGGGGTATTTGCGGGAACGAGCGGAAAACAACTCATTTACCTTAGAGCAAGAGAAATATTATGCATTTGCAGCTAAGTAATGCTGCTTTATGGGATGCTCTCTAAAGCTTCATTTCTCTGCTTGTTGCGTTCAAATTGTTGTTGCGGCTCAGCACAGCTGGCAACAGGTGTGATGTTAATCGCCATATGACTTCCATTACGGAAAAAACGGTGGTGAGAACAATCTGAAAGCAAGAAATAGGCAAATTAGTGTAATTGAAAAAGGCGCATTAAAAACTCAGAGAGCTCTTTGTTGTCAGGAGGAATGGCGTTTGCATTATGTGAACGGTACACAATAGCCATGTCACTCAGCGCAGCATTCCGGGATTAAAGATGCATGCGACGGTTTCAGTATTGTTTAGCGAACAACAAAAGAATGCTGTGTGTATTTACAGTAAAGATGTCTCCTGACAGAAACAAATGATTGTGGACCGAGTGAGGATGATTAATTTCCTCTGCCTACTGTAAACAAGTCAAATGCATTTTTAATCATTCCAGAAAAATAACGGTAATAACGAGCCATCGGCCCACGGACTGCTAATGAGCTGCGATATGTTTGAGTCTTCCAGACGCAACACTGAGGAATACCAGTGTTTCCCACCCCCAAATCCTCCCGAAAGAATATATGGAGAAGACTGCAGAAAAACTGAGACTGAAGTAAGGTCTGGGCAGCAGTTATGATGAAACAGATGTTATGATCATTAGCACTGACGGCATCATTTATCCTGCTCTGCCCTGCCTGCGGAGCTCGAGCGAATGCTTCACAGTTCATGTAATTATGTTGCTTAAGCGGCTTTTATCAGATTGCCATTGTTTGGGATTTGCTAGGCAACTAAAATGAGGAAGAAGGGTTTAGTCACATGGCTTTAGTGTAAACGTACCCAATAGAGCACCTACGCTTGTGTCACTTTTATCCCACAGAACTGTGTGTTGTGTTTGCTAGGGGTCCAGACTGCGCTATTCATGCCACCTTAGTGCTACTAGAGTGTGTTAGATGTTTTACTGGTGCACCAAAACCACTTAAGTTGGATAAATACAGTTGTATGCAAAAAGAATACATAATAATAAATAATGCACACATTAAAGCAAAAAAAAAAAAAAAATCCTGAGCATTAACTTTTTTTTTCTGGGATGGGGTGGATCGGGGGATTGCAATGCAATGACTGTGGCAACTTTAACATTTGAAGGATACTATGGCAAAGTTATTGCTTTCCTTATTCAAACAGATTTTTTTTTCATGAATATATGAATGACTTGAATGAAAGATATATCATACACTTGGAAAATTATGTGTGTCTACACATTAGGGGTGTAACAATACACTTAGCTCACAAGATGAGACAAAATACAGATACCTGGTTCACTAGAACAAGGCAATATACTAATACTATTTTTAAGAAATTTATAAATGACAAAAATATTTGTCTTTTAATTACAAAAAATAAAACAATGCAGATGTATTTTGAAATATTTTATCTAATATAAGGCTGCAACTAATTAGGTAATCAAGTAACTGATTATTTTTACTATTGAGTAATCTGATTTTTTTTTTTTTTTTTTTTTAACAAATAGACCTAAGTGAAAACAAGGCTTTAGTTTGACTTTTTATATATAAACTAAGGATATAAACTAATGCAATAATAATTGGCTCAAAAAAAAAAAAAAGAAAAGAAAAAAAACTAATTACATTATTTTATTGAACAACACTGTTAAAATACATGATGTAATATGCCTATATATATAATATGAACATAACCAACTTAAGTACATTGTGTATTAACAAATACCTGTAGAGGACACTAATAGCTTGGTGACGTTACACTTTACACCTTGATTAAAAAATGTTTAAATCCATTAAATTTTAATATTTGGCCACATGCAAACTCAGAAACTTTTATTTTGAAATCACAATGAATAATAAAATGGTATATTTAGAAATAGGTTGATGTATTTATTCTCCTGTGTTTGCAAAGATATGCGCATTATTTTCCCAGATGAACGTTAAGCAGTTCAAATTCAGAGTATACAGAGGAAGAGTTTAGCCCCTTTCACACATACAGTCTTTAAATTACCGGTAAGTTACCATTAGGAGATCATGTGTGAACAGGAACTTTTCAAAATTCCCGGTAAATTTATTCTGGCAATGAGATCGTTCTTATGGAGATGACATGATTACTCTGAGCTGTTTACAAAGCTCCACTTCTTTTTAATTAGTTCTCATATGTAAATATGCACTAAATGCAAAGACATCTTTGATCTTTTTTAAGTGTCATGCTTCTTCATTCATCAGGGATGCGACTGCAACTGCCTCATGTTTATAAGAGCAAACTATTCTGATTGGGTAATGTTAGTTTGGTTGAGAGTGAAGGTTATGCTCCTCTCAAACCATTGGTAGGTGAACATTTTTTTTTCCACAGCCAAACGCTGCACGCCGGAGATAGGGCACCATGCCGGAGAACTTTAAGCCCTGATTTTTTATATATATATATATATATATATATATATATATATATATATATATATATATATATATATATATATATATATATATATATATATATAGGATTATAGCGATAGATTGGGTTTTCTTTGTCTATTTTCTGGACATGTGTAAAAATCTGATGATGGATTGTGTGATATTTATGCAGAAATAAAGAAAATTGCAAAGGGTTCACAAACTTTCAACCAGAACTGTACTTTGCAAATAATAAGGAAAAGAGCAGTCTAGACAAATGTTCACGTCATCCATGACAAAACACATGAGCTATCATATTTCTGGACTTAAATTAAGTATTTGTGCAGCCATTGATCTCTGTCAAGGTATAGAAAAATCTACACAACATATGGGACTTGCCAGGGGTTATGTAAAATGAATTATAGAGCAAGAAAGAAAAAAAAAAAGAGGAAAATCGATATGTGATCCATTAAGGAGTTAAGTGCTGTGTTCTGACAGGTGGCTCTGTCCCAGGCTGCTCATGTCAATGATGGAAAACCATCCGGGCGTAAATAATGTAGGAATAAATCAGCCAGAGATTAATCCTCTCATCGTTCAGGAGAGGAAACCCAGCGTTGGTCTAAATCACAGCAAACAACCATCAGCTTTTAAAGCAATCTATGAATGTGACCGTCTGCTTAGCCAATGCTGAGTAGCATGTGCAGCATTTTGCATGAAGGCTGTCTCTCAAGACGATGAAAGATTCATCAAAGAGCCCGGTCTGGCTTTGAGTGCTAGCCAAGGCGCCGAAGCTGTCAGCAGCTAGAGAAGAAATCACACTGCTTTTCAATTTTAGCACCACCTCAACACATCCAGACGCTTTACGTTATATGCATGCGTATATGTGAAAGGGTAATGAGAAACGGCCATGTTGCCTGGCAGAAGTGGAAACTATATCGATCGGAAGTCTCTCGGGAAAACCTACACATGTCTTATCTATGCAGATGACGTGGCCATCGTCCTCCAGTGATGATTTAGTCATGCGGTGTTCGAGGATTGCTATAATAGGTTTGGTCTCCAAAAGATTACATTTTCCAAAGCCCAGTAAGAATTTAAAGCCAGACACATTTACCAAGATCTCTCGCTGTGGTTTAACAATGTGAGCGGCTGGCTACCTTAAGGCGATCTCCTGTAATCAACATTTCTCAGCTCAGGGCACACATTATTATGAAGGTAGGCAGGAGGGCATCTCATTATCCTGAGTGTGTGAGATTACTACACTGAAGGACTTTCATCAGTGCTGTGCTCGAGTCCTGGACTCACTGCTCACTTTCTATTCAACCATGTTGTGCCTCCCCCGTCAATACACGGTGATGAAACCAGCTTGCGTCTTGCTGAGAGAACAATAATGTAGTGTTCAAAGATTTATATCACTATAGACTGTTCTCAACAAGGGAGATAGCGGAGACCGCCACTGTTATCTGAAACGGTGTTTGACATCAAACCATTCACTTCAACAGACAGCGTTTCGGTACACACCCATCTTGTGTAACCCGTCATACAGAATCTCAGCGTGGGATTACATATAGAAGTCATCATGTTTCATTAAAGGATTTGGGTTAGGCTGGGCGGTATGATGCTATTACGTGTCAACTGTAGAGATTGTGCTATAGGGTTTGTATGCAGTTTAATAGGCAAGAATGCTTTATGTGAGAGCATTAGTGAAATACATCATTGTAGACCTCCTCATTTGTTATAAATTATTTGGCTACACTTTATTTTAAGTGCCTTTAGCCTTGCTACAGTGTAATTATACACATAAGTACTAAGTAAAATGTATAAATTACATGTACCTACTATGGTTAGGATTGGGGTTTGGCTTAGCATATAATTATGCATTATTCATTGTTATTATAACAGTAAGTACATGAACAAAAGGAAACCTTGAAATAAAGTGTGACCAATAATTTGATCTTGACGTTTCAAATACAGTTTGAACAGTGACTAATTAAACAAATGTAAAAATTATGAAATTTATTTGAATACAAATTTTACGGAATTCTAAAATGTAACCTAATAAAATTTCCAATCATTTCCCAAAACCATTCATTTAATTATTCAGCAATAAGAACTACTTCATGCTTATTTAATATATAACATACATAGTCTTCAGTGTCACATGATCCTTCAGAAATCATTCTAATATGCTTATTATATTACATTACTTATTATAAATATCGAAAACTGTTGTGCTGCTTAATATTTTGGCAGAAACCATAATTTTATTTATCTTTTTTCCAGACTTATTTGATAAATTGAAAGTTCAAAAGAAGCATCCAGTAAAAAAAAAATATTTTATGTAACATTATAAATGTCTTCACTGTCACTTTTGATCAATTTAATACATCTTTGCTGAATAAAAGATTTTTAACACACAATATATATTTTATATATATATATATATATATATATATATATATATATATATATATATATATATATATATATATAGATTGGGTTTTCTTTGTCTACTTTCTGGACATGTGCAGAACTGTACTTTGCAAATCTAAAAAGGAAAAGAAAAATCTACACAACATATGGGACTTGCGAGGGGTTATGTAAAATGAATTATAGACCAAGAAAGAAAAAAAAAAAAGAGGAAAATCTTATATATATATATACCTCATATATTTCTCCTTTATTCAAGATCATTAATAAAACATGCAATGCAAGAACAACTGTTTAACATCGTACAAGCTCAAGCTTGTTGAGTCACTCCTCCAGGAACAATAAGACGTTACCCATAGGGACTCATCATTCTTCAGCATGCACTACTTTAGCTATTCTGTGCTAAGAGGAGGAAGAGTCACAGTGGAGATGAGAGATGTCTGTTCTGCTGAAGGGTCTGCCTTACATCAACACAACCGCACAAGCACAGGCTCGATGAAGCTTACACAGTGAGCTGTTCCCTCTCTGGACAATGCTCTTTTTTGAAAGCTTACACTATCACCGAGAGCACATTTGCCCCGGTACACAATGAGAAAGCCCCGAAGAACCAGCGGAAAACACCACTCTTCTGATTTGAATCAGATCCTTCACGTTCTGCCAGATGCTGCAGGGAAAATCTAATTTACAGGAGGGGAGAGCGGAAATATGAGCAAAGTTCTGCATTAGCCTGATTCAATGAAGCCTTGGAAATGGGCTTTGTGTGTGTGCTTCAGGTCACGCTTCAGAGTCCAACATCTTTTTTTGGTTTCAAAAAGGCTTTCAATTTAGCAGAGTGGGCACAGAGCTTCCTGAATGTACCGGGATCTCAAATGGGATGGCATGTGTGTGTGTGTGTGTGTGTGTGTTTGACTTGGCTCAACGTCTGAGCAAACAGCCGGACCACCGGGACAAGACAGACTTGAGGCCCCTATGGCTCTCCTGAGAGGCCTATTGTGTCCTGCCAACTATAAATGTCACTGATTTCCAACAGTTTCACACAGAGATTGAAGGAAACGGTCTTTAAACGTGAAGAGAATAAATGCCAACTACAAGCTTCCAGCTTCCTTCAGGCAGCATGTCAATTATAGCCAGCTTGCATATCAAATCCTTTGGCCATAAGCACATATTCAGTCTGGTAAAACATGAAAAAACATCTGTACACTCCAGGTTTACATACCTCTTTGCCTGAGAGATAATAGGCGGACAGCAAGCCTCCAACAAAACGGATGTTCACTTCAAAGACGGAGATTTCGGCATTCTGAGGGAATAAAACAAAGGAAAACAAAAAGAGGTGAATATTTAAGTTCATAAAAACACTGCGACTGGCTCACCTTGAACTGCAGAGTGTAACAATCGCAGGGAAAAATGTGTGAGTACTTCAAACACACCTCGCCCTCACACACCAAACACAAAGAAAGAAAACAATACAACAGAGCTGATAAAGCTCGGCTGGCATCGAGCACGGATACAAACAAGATCCCACAGGAGCGTGAAATCTGCGGATCTGGGAAACCATAGCTGCTGGGGAAAGGGGGATCCTATGGCGCATGTTACATGAACGAAAACATCACTCACAGGATACAGAGCTATAAAGAGAGGAAGCTTCTGAGAGGATCTTCAAATAGTAACAATAACAAAATCTAATATTTCAACAGAAAACCTCTCTGATGTTATACTTTCATATTTATACTTATATTTATCTGCACTTGAGAATACTAACAGCACTATTACATCTGACAATATGATTTTAAATACATTGTTTTATGTATTTCAACCTGTCTGTGCTTCTCAGACAGGTGGTACACAACAAAAAACGTAATAATAATAACGGTTATAAAATATTTTTACTTTACCTGTACAGTATATTTTTTTAAAAATGCCTATTCTTAATATACAAAACAATCTTTAAATATAAAATTTTTAATTACATTATTATTATGATAAACATACAAATTATACATTTAGTTATTTTAACAAATTTTAATTGTATACTCACCTATTTCGGTTTACTGTTTTCTGTTTGCTATTTTAATATACAGTCATCTATTTAAGACTCATCATCCACAGCCCATATTTACAGTGTAAATTTTATATATTTTATTCTACTTTATTTATTTTTTAATAGCCAAAGTAGCATCAGTGGCAAGATCAATGCATTTTAAATGAAAAAAAAAATAGTCGTAAAATGTAGTGACGAAAAACAGAAAAAGAAATAAATACATAAATCACAGCAATGTTTTTTTTTAAACATCCATTTGAGTAAAAACATTGCCTAGTGGCATTTAAAGCAGTACATTCCAACAAAATTATAAAATGTTATTTTTTTGTTTTCTTGTTGGTGAAGTGCTAAGAGTGCTAATTTAATTAGAAAATGGTATAAGGTCTAAAATGTATCAGAACAACAGTTTTAAACCATTTAAAATAAAAAAAAAGGAGATTTTGGGTGCTTGGACAACCTAAACTCAACTAAGTACCTTACAGCAGCAATTGTACATGGAAGAGTTTGCATTATATTGCATTAATGTTTCAGATACTGCAATCTGGCACTATGCAACCTGTGGCATGAAACCACAAGTCTCATTTAGCATTATACAGTCTAACCACAGCAAGACGTCTGTAGACTCGCCTGATGGTTTATGAGGTGAAATATTTGCTTCTCTGCACCGTCTCTGGGCAACCAAACAATAATGACCCACTTAATGCTTAGCGCATAGGCTTCATGCACCATCAAAACAATTTCATAACGGTGCGCAGGCGGCACAGCAGAGAAATATCTTGCATCACATTGGTAAATATCCGGTTCAGGCAAGATGAATAGCTGATGTCTTGGGGTGATTGGAGGTGTTATGGATAGCCTCCTCTCAAATGCTTAAACGGTTCCAGCGACAACGGTGCACCAGATGTTTCCAGATGATGACTCAAGCATTTTGTGGTTTATTGAGGGATCTGTCAGAAACTGGCAAAAAAAGACCATGACAAATGCTTTCTTGTGCATGTTAAGTTAAAAATAAAATGTGAAGAAAAAGCAGAAAAAAAAAAAAACTTCAGGTAAACATTGAAAGCTCCTTGATAAAACCGGTCAGAACCATTGGTGGAAACAGTAAAGCCTGAAAATATCATTTTGCCTGGCCCTGAATTGGACTGACGAGTGTAAGACAAAAAGTGGGGCAAAAATACCCACAAAAACCTTCACAAGGCTCTTCAAAAGTTCACTTCTGAGTCTTGTGAATTAGTCTCCCTGCACATATGAATATGTATAAAGTCAATGGGGAATCAGTTGAAGATAGAAGAGGCAAAACCTCCACTGACTCCACAAACTCTGCAATCATTAAAGAACTGCTGAGATAAAAAAAAAGAGATATTGACAAGGAAAGGGAAAAAAAAACATGAGAGAACGACAAAAATAAAATTAAATAAAACTTATTTGCAACAGACTGGAGGGCAGTTTAGATACAGAGAACTAAAACTGTCGATCTACATACTCATACATTAAGTCAACCAAAATTGTTTTGTTTATGACGAATACTAATTCAGATTCAGATTTTTGTGTTCAGTTAAATGTTAAGGAAGAACTATTATTTATTACAGGTTAATGGAAAATAAATACATAAATAAGCATATAAACTATGATAATATGCATAATGATGCAATACATAATAATACAATACAACAAAATTATAATATACATATTTTTAGATTAATCTAATTTCTGTATATTTGTAAAATAAACTGATACAAAATCTAATTACTATTACTGAAATAATAATAATACAATTTATAAGTACAATTAAAATAGTACTTTTTTAAAATATGATTACATTATATTTATGCAAAGTAATTTTGCAATTAAAATGAATCAAAATCCCAAATAAATAAAATAAAATAAACACCTTTTACATACATACATATAGTTTACCTAAGCCTGTTCAGTGGCCTTAAGACTATAAATAGCAGTCAAGCAATAAAATAGGCCTATATGTCATAAATAAATAACTTTTTCATTTATCAGTATATCTCTAATGCAAACTTCAGATGAGTCTGCACTAGACAGAATGGAAACAGATGGACACAATGAAGCACACTGTGCTCGTGTTCTGTATCTAATGGCGTGTCTCTGATTGTTCGGACTCATAAAAAGGGAAGGGGTTTCTATTTTTATGCTTTTGATGAGGTTTTTCGATCCAGCCCTGGTATAGTGTCTCAGTCTGAAAGGTTATCTCACTCGGGTTCGAGTCCAGTTGGGATTTGTGGACGCTGCAACATAGCTGTCTTTCACAGCAGTGTGCGAATCTGACCTTCGATGACGCTGGCTTTTACAGGAATAAAAGAATCCCACAGCATGAAAGATGAGAGATCAGGACTGTTGATACAGTGAAGTGACTCTCCTCCTCCGTTCTGCTCCAGGCTCGCATTTCTCCGTCAAGCAATCTGATCAGAACTTGTAAGACAACGCAATGCGGTAATGAGGATTCAGGAATGACCCGATAAACCAAAAAAACGCCGGACTACTAAAATCCTGAGGATAAACAAAGATTCATCATATCTCCCAAAATAATCAAAGAGCTGCCACAGAGGTTGACCCGCTTTGGGAAAACCTTTGAAGCAGATGATAATGTATGCGTGATTCACAGATAGCCTTTACTTGCACCGCTAAACACCTTTTAGCTTCTCAAAGATAACCAGATGATAGCGGAGGTCAAATGAAGCCGCATGCCTAAACTTCCAACGGCTACAATTATTCTCCTAAAACAAGAGGCTTTTGTGCATCAGAAATGGGTTGCTTAGTATTCCAGAGACAAGCTGAATATTAATAACGGTTTCACAGGGGATTTTTGTGGACTCTTTCATTGTTGGAATAGCTTGAGGGTAGAAAGAAAAGCCTTTCAATTAAAAGTTGTTTAACACTCTTCATTAAAGGATTGGACCCAGATACAGTCTTCTGTCTTGCCTTGAATTGAGGCACTAGGATGCACTGAAGGACTTCCGATGCTAACTAACGGAAAACCCCTGCGGAATATCTAATGAAATTACCTAACCATACAGACGCAGAGAACCGATCGAACATCAAACAAAGCGTTGTTTTTGTCTGGTTTATTCTGCATATGTTGCGTCTTAATTCGTTCATCAACTTTATTTAGTCATTTCTGGAGTGATCTGCATGCAGTATTGATTCCCTTTTTCATGATTAATCAGCTTTCTGCCTTCGTTTGCTGCTCTCAGTCTCTTTCTATTTCCCTGCTGGGTGAAGTTCTGAAGATAAAACAGTTCAGCATTTCTCAAATTACTGAAGAGGTATTGACGTTATAAAAGCCAGATCATTTCACCTCGAAAAGCTAGTTGGAGGAGTAACATAAAAAGCAGAAAAAAACTTAGAATTTTATGTGAATATTTGTATTGTATGTGTTAATTTTATGCTTTTGTAGGTCTCTACTCACCAAGGCTGCATTTCATTAAATCAAAATATTGTGAAATATCATTACAAGCTAAAAATTACTTTTTCTATTTTAATAGAATTGTTATTTTTTTTTCCTGCTCAAATAACATTTCTATTTATCAATGTTGAAAACTGTTGCTCTGCTTAATTTTTTTTTTTTTTTTTTTGCTGGAGGATGTTATACACAAAGTATTTTTGGATAAAGTTCAAATAACAGAATTTATTTTAAATAAATACTTTTTTTCATATTATAAATGCGTTGACTGCATTTTTTGTGTCCTGCTATGTTTTATACTATGTGATTCCTCATAATATAACTCATTTAAGTCATTACTGAAAAAAAAAACTAAAACAAACATCTGGACTGAACTGTCATTCATGGGAGTTAACAAACATTTATTATTATTATTTCATCAGTAACTGTATTGCAACAGTATCACTAATTCATAACAGCATTACTTCAATAATAGTATGGCAAATTTACAAAAAGTAGTTTTTAGTATTTAAAACCATTTGTTTGCTATTCTATCATTAATATTATTTATAACTACTACTACTACAATTTCTTCAGTGATAGTATTTTTATTATTATTATTTTATATTTTACAAATTTGCAAAAATTTGTTGGAATTTAAAATATATTTTTTTATAATTTATTTTTTGATTGCTATTTCTATTATCTTTCTTTCAATATAATATTTTATTATGTATTATTAATTTAATTTACAAAAAAAAAAAAAGTAAATTTTTGCACAAGATCCTTCAAACGTCTGAATTTGCTACACAGACAATTATTCCTCATAATATGACTCATTTAAGTAAAATTAACAGGGTCATTACTGATTGTTTTTTTTTTTTTTTTTTTTTTTTTTTTTTTTTTTTTTTTTAACTAGGACTGAAATAGTAATTTATCTGTCTGGAATCAAAATTGTCATGCTGAAAGAAATGGCAAAAAGCATGAGACAAGAAAGTTTATGAAGCTTTGAGGATTTTGTGTGGCTCAGATGTGGAAAATCTCCTCAAATATTCAGCACCCGACTCCTGAGTCAGAATCTTATGGCTGATTTACAAGCGACGATGCTAAAAAGCTCCCAAAAATGTGCGATTGTTTATTTATTACGTCAATACTGAAGAAAACATAGAATCAAAGAAGTCATTCTGTTCTATCACTGAGTGTCAAATTTATAGCAAAGAAATATTTGTAAGAAATAAAAATCAACCGGCTCAACATAAAGGAGTATAAAAAGGCTTGAGTCTTTACCATGTTAAAAGTCTAGGTTCCTTTCCACCCACTCGGTAGCAGCCTCAAACTCATCATACATCTCCATAATAGTAGAGCGTGTCCAGCGCATCCACAATGGTGGCTCCTTTGAGACTACCTGTGGATAAATATGACAACAAACCATTTGAGAAGGCTTCCTGTGGGGTTACCTCTAGGATCAGAGCTGAAATAAACCGATAGCTTTATGATAAAGACCTGAGAGCCTTTGAGATATGGATCCTAATGCCCTTCCTAAGAGAAAATCCTGTGTAGAGAGCAAACAAACCATGGCTACAACAAATGAAAAGCTTGCGAGTTAACACCCTCAAAGGGAAGCCAAGGTTAAGATGAACAGATCTTACACAGGCCATGTCAGATAACTTCCGTATTTTAGTAGATAACGTGAAAAAGTGGATAAAGAAAGGCTGACGTTCATTGACTCTCTGGTGGTAAAGACACCAAGAAAATACACTGACTCAGATCTGGGCTCTTTAGTTCTATATGAATCAATAACACTGAATCAGTTTACTGTGAACAAAACCTCCGATTCACTAAACACTGGGACAATGTTAACTCCAATATGAAACATGTTTGTGTAATAAAATGTAGATTATTAATATAATATGTCATAATAATAATAATAATAATAATAATAATAATAAATAAAACTATTAATATTAAAATAAAATAATAATAATAATTATTTCTTCAAAAGTTGTATTAAAATAAAATAATTATTATTATTTCTTCAAAAGTTGTATTTTTATTTTGCATTACTGTATTTTACAAATTTACAATTCTATTACTATTATTTCTTCAATTATAGTATTTTATTTTTAAATTTTAATTTACAAAAAATTGCTTCCTATTGTTATTATTATTATAATTATGATTTATATTATATTTATTATTTCTTCAAAAAATTTTTATTTTGAATTCAAAACTTTGATTTTCTATTATTATTACTTCAAAAATAGCATTTTCAATTTTTATTTTATTGACAAATGTTTGACAAATTTGATTGCTATTATTATTATATTATTATTATTTATTTATTATATTCAAAATTTAATTACAATTTTTTATAATTTGTTTTAAATAAACTAATAATTATTTATTTAGATTCATTCATATAATTTAAATACATTTTATTAATA
>NW_020528796.1:0-31493 GCF_003368295.1 Carassius auratus | reverse complement strand
TAAATGTAACTGAGTTAGTAACTCATTTACCACATTGTAAAAGTAATTAGTTACTCAGCAAAGTAACTGTGACGTTATTTTTTATGTTCTATAACGCTATTATGTCCCATAACATCTTTAATATATAAGATGTTTATATTAACTGATTGAAGAATAAAAACACTAAGTATTTTAGAAAATGTTGTATTTATTTTAATTCAATAGATTGCAGCCTGCCATATGATATGCATAGAAATAAAAATAAAATTCAAGTGCAACATTAAGGCAAACAATAAACAGAACACTATCCAACTCTTATGGTGAGTTCACACCAGACGCTAATAGAGCGTCTGCACAGACGCGTATTGAACCTCCGAAAATCAGCGAAACACATTCTTAAATAGAAGCTGTCTTTTTAAATAAACCGTATATTTGAGTTTAAAACAACTATATTCTCACATTAAATACTTATAAAACTAGATTTATTTGTGCAAGTCGTGTCTGGTTTGAACACAGCATTAAATATTCAGTACAGTAACATGTTAGCATGGGTTGATTGAGGTGGTTCATAAGATTTGAGTTGCTTCAGGCAGACGTGGATAAAGTCTTTTTTTCCTGGGCATACCGTGCATGTCATAGAAACATTCTTGCCTTTAATTCCTGGTACTTCCAATTCGAGAACGCCATTATCGCTGGTGCCGTCTTGTGTTTAGTGGTTGTTGGAGCATGCAGTGAGACAGCGTGAGCAGGCCACCGCCCACCCAGCCAATCATTATCTGTTTTCGCAACGGTGTCAGGCAGCTGATGTGTAGCCACTAGCCAAAGCATGACACCTCGCACTTTATTCAACCAAATTGTAGTAACGCGACACTTAACATTATCAGTAAAGATAACAGCGTTGCAATGATGGAAAAGTAATTAATTAGATAACTCCATTACTGAAAATTTAACTCCGTTAGTAACGCCGTTATACTTAAACACCGTTACTCCCAACACTGCCCTGAACATATAAGAACCTGCATAACTTGTCCTAGCAATCATTGTAGTAGCCACTAGAAGTGTAACAGTACATGTATTTGCCCCAAATTGTCACTGTTTGGTTTATGTAATCAAACAACGAATACAGTCAGTTATAGGGATCAATCCAGAAGGGGCGCATGCAGAAATGCAATGCTAACCGTCACAACAGGAAAGAGCAGACGAAGAGGCAATCTATGCAACAACCCAAAACGTTGCGGCAAACAAGAGCTTTTAGAACCGCCTGCTTGTTTTAAATCAGCAGTGTTGGAAAGTTTAGGCTCTAGAGATGCTCTGATTGACCGGCTATAAACTGGAACTGGTTTTGGGTTTTATTTGGGCCGATCTCAATTCCAGAATTCCATGCAAACTGCATTGCAATTATTTCCCAAATGTAATTTGTGTGGAGTTTTTATGAAGTCTGTAAACGGGAGAAAATACTGTACCAGGCAGGTCAAGCTCATTGTTCATGATGCTCGAAATATAGGAAGAAAACTATTTGTGGGTTTATATAGGAAACTCTATATCGTTGCTGTTCCATAAGCGCCATCTGCTGTCAGTAATAAATTTGCATTTGAATTCAGTCCCTCTGCTGTTTTGTTTGTGCAGGTCTTTGTTTGTGCAGGTGTCTTATGTAAATCTAAATCAAATCAAAAACAACTAGTCATGCTACATATACGTAGCACTACTGTCTGTTCAGAATAAATGAAAAAAAAACTTCTGTTGTACTGAACTCGTATTGAACTGTGAACCCAAAACCTAAGTACGTACCGAACCGTGACTTCTGTGTACCATTACGCCCCAACTAGCCACCCAGACTACCCTAGCAACCAGTTAGAACAACACAGCAACACACTTGCATCCATTCACAAATAAGAAAATGTTCTTGCACATTTTGTTCAGAATGTGAATGTTCTAATGAAGAAAATTTTGAGACACTGAGAGCAAAACTACGAAAGCATTTGGTTGACACTGCAAGAGCTTCATTTTGAGTCAGCACCTCTGTATCTTGCTGTGTAATGTCTAAAGCAGCACCACCACTGTCCCCAAGATTAGCCCCTGTGGTCTGTAAGAAGGATTGGTTTTAATATCTTATTAGGATTTGATGCGGCTTTAGAGATCGTAGTCCTATGGAGCTTCACTTGGAGTGGCGCTGGAGATGCCCAAGACACAGATGGCATTGTTGTCTGTTCCCTGTTTGGTTTTTATTGCTATTTTCTGTTTCTTTTTCCATTTAAAATAGTGCCCCTGTCAAAATGGATTTTATTTTTGTCCTCCACCATTCTCTGGGGGCTGGTTTTTCAGCATGTCTAATCGAACTAAAACTTGTCTTGCAGTTTCTCCACAGTAATTCAGAAATTTTTGCCTAAGGTCTCTTGATTATTAATGTGGGTTTATTAACTGAAGATATATGAAGCAGACATACCAGTATTGTCTCCATATCATCATAAAAACACATGAATATCTCTCTCCATCTCTCTGTTTCTCAATACTACCCTTCACTTCATCTTCTAGTGAGATTAACAGGCTGGATCTGGGACTGACAGTTGAGGTATGGAACAAAGGACTGATCTGGGACACCATGGTTGGCACATTGTGGATCCCTTTGCGCAGCATTCGACAGTCGAACGAGGTACTGCCCAGATGGCCAGCCTGGCCTCCAACAGCTTGCAGCTTTTCTCAGCCTCTGTAGAGCTATATGTGTAGATCTGTAGCTGAAGCCTACCATTGGCTCTCATTGCAAACAGAAACCATTCCTTGTAAGACTCTATAAGGCCTTTCGCACCGCAGAAGCATTTTCATAGTACCAGAACTAATTGTGGAACTACCCACTTTTTGGCGTTTTTTGCACCTCCGGAACTGGATGCGATTTTAGTACCGGACTGCCTTTTTTGAGAACCAAATTAGCTCCTACTCCGAAGCGGGGTCTAACCAGCACAACTGGTACTAACCGTGACGTAACTATACATTGATTGGCCAGACGTGTATGAAAACGCCCTCACCTGCCATGATTTAAAACGCTGTGTGAACAACATCCTGTAAACATTGTAGCTCTTCTTTCCTGTAGCTCAACTGGTAGAGCGTTGCGTTAGCAAGCAAGCTAGCGCAAGGTTGGGGGTTCGATTCCCCGGGAACACATGATAGGTAAAAAATTGATAGCCTTAATGCACTGTAAGTCGCTTTGGATAAAAGCGTCTGCTAAATGCATACATTTATTTAATTTAAATTTATGTATGCGTAGACATTTCATGTCCATTATTGTGAAACCTGTGAGATGCAACAAAAACACAGCTCCGATGACAGCGCCCTCCATCCTCCTGTTGTTAAAGCCGCGCACAAATGATCTCTCTGTAACCGGTTTACGTCACTTACAATCCTTTAAATAAAACTGGGAAATAGTTTGAGCACAATCGTCCCAGTACATTAGTACTTCACATTTAGTTCTGGAACTAAAACGGTGCGAAAGGCCCTTATATAATATTTTTAAGGGTGCTCCGATCAGGATTTTTGAGGCTGATCACAAATTATAGAAAGCAGTATCTGCCGATACGATCACCGATACCAATCTTTTTTTTTATCATGTAGAATTATTTATAGTAATACATTAATTAGGATTTTTAGACATTTATTCAGGGCCTGAATTTCATTTGTGAAAATGGGGAGAATTTCCCTCTCATAGGGTTTTTTATTCAATTATTTCTTTATTTTATTTGAGGGGTGGAAGGAAACATTTTTCTAAAATATTTATTTATCTCACCTAAATTTTCGATCGTGAATTGCATTTTTGTTTTTACACTCATGCAGTTGTTGCATAATAGTTTGCACACAGCACAACACAGTTGCTCAAGCAAAACATTTAAACAAATTTTCTTACATTATCAAAAAAAATACAAATACAAATACAATAAAAAAACGAATATTTACAATACATTATTTATTTGTTTTTCTGTATTAGGTTTTGTTTTTTTCATCCTATTGCTTGTAATTAGTTCCTAATTCTTATTTAATCGCTGATTGTTTACTTGTCTTCAGTGAGCTTAAGTTTTTTTGTTTGTTTTTTGGGATATTGACATATTGATATTCTTTGATATCAAACATGTTTATATCATAAAGGCATTATTTAAAGCAAAATTAACTTTATATGTATCGTTGGTGTAAAATAAAATGACTCCCACTCCTACAGACAACAACATGTCTCTGAGCGCAGTGCTTTTTTTTCTCGTGTTGTAGGAAGGTCCAGGACAATGGCTGACTTTAGACTCCCAGGTCATTATGGCTGAGAATGAGATCTGTGGCACCAAAGATCCCACGTTCCATCGAGTGCTTTTGGATACACGATTTGAACTCCCATTAGGTATCCTTACTGTGTTTTGCTTTCTAAAATACTGCATTTGGTCCACAATCATCCTAATGCTAACCCATAGTTTTCATCATTCTAGATATACCAGAGGAGGAAGCTCGATACTGGGCCAAGAAATTGGAGCAGCTTAATGCCATGAGGGACCAAGATGTGAGTCTTGTTGTGTTTACAGTCCTCCCCAGAGCCCAAGGGCGGAACATGCATTAATTTGAGTCTGTCAGAGTACTCCTGAGACCTGAACAGTTTTTTTTTTCTTTGCCTTCTGAACTACTGACCTGTTAAAATAAAGACTATCACCTGTTCAAACAGTCATTTTTGTTTGCTTATTTTGCAGTACACATACCAGGAGGAGCACGAGAGACCACTTCCAGTGCCATCAACTCAGTGCTGTGAGCTTTTAAGCACTACTCACACTTAGACACACACTATAAATTGCAAGTCCCCTTGGTAGGTTGATGTGTGCAGAACCTCATTAGAGGTCCAGTCACCCCATCAGCATGTCCAATATGAGATTGCTTTATCTCTGAGCACTAGATGGATGGCTTAGCATCATGGTGCATAAAGATTTCCTGGACAGTATTCAGCAATATCGCATGCATGTGTGGGTTAAGGAGCGGGAATCTTTGGTTTGCCAACAGGCCATGCTTTACATCAGAGCTATTAACCATTAGCACTTAGCGTACCTGGGTGAGGTCACTATTCTGCACTCCAGACATCCAAATTTATGTCTGTGTCACACCTGGTAGTTTTACAACCTAGATTTATAACAAGCTGCTTGTTCATGGGCACACAGAGGCATGTGTCTCAAAAAAAAAATTTTTTCTTGGTCTGCTTCTAATTTTTGTGTCGACTCATTGTTCTAATAGGTAACTGGAGTCTATGGGGGGACCAGCAAAGTAAGTAAACTTTGTTTTATGGGTTAAAAAGAAATGCATGAAAACTTTCATTGACTCCTCCCAAAGTATGATGGGCATGGTTTTGGTCCTAGAACATCAATATTTAAAAAAGTACCAGATATTACAGTTAATCCACACAATTTACATCTAAATTCTCCACTTGCTTCTCAGATGACGATCCAGACAGTGCTGTGGACGATCGAGACAGTGATTACCGCAGCGAAACCAGCAACAGTATCCCGCCTCCATTCTACACCACTTCCCAGCCCAACGCATCCATGCACCAATACCCCATCCGTCACATGCACCATGGCTCCCGCTACAACGACATGCATGACTATGACTATGATAACCAGAGACCCATTAGGTAAATTCCATAAGCCCCAATTCCTGGTTGCAATGTATTTTCTAATTCTAGTCACTTTAGCCTCTATCAGTTGGTAAAAACATTCACTGTGTCTGTGGGACTTTCCTCTGTTCTTATTCCTATGCATTGGTGACTATACAAGCCATGGATGAGTGGTCATTGTATACACTTCATGGGTTTGGAGCCACACTGGTGCCACTCTGTGATATGAATGCAACGTTTCCCCTCAATTGTTCGTTTTGGCCCATTTCACTTCAAAACGAGTTTTTATTTCCTGTACATTTTGTCTTGCAAATGTGGTATTCCCTACATTATTGCATTGCATGCTGGAGACTTTGTGCTCTAAGACTCTTGCCTTGTCCCAAATGGCACCTGAAGCTCCTTCTCCAAGTTTTTAACATTGCAACTGGTTTGAACTGGTCCTTAGTTGGTCCTGAGCTGGTTATCAGCTGGTCCTGAGTAGAAGCTGATGCTTAGGACCAACACATGACCAGCTATTAACCAACTCGTGGCCAACTAAGGACCAGCTTAAGCCAGCTCAAACCAGCTGCCATGCTTCAAAACATATGCTGTTTTTTTTTTTTTTAACAGGGCAGACTGTTGGGGAACTGTCCCTTAAGATAGTTTTACCAAAAGGAGGCATAGCTGCCTCAAAGCAGCCACCCTACAGTCTTACAAATGGATAGACCCTGATCCCAAAGTGATGCTTTTGATAAGAGTCTCTTAGTAGCTGATTAACCATTGCCTTAAGTTGGGTCATTTTCCCAACACATAAGGTGAGATGAAAAAAGACATTACTCATGCTCCTCCTCTTCCTGCCTCCCCCATCCCCTTCCCTCTCACCAGACGCTATGATAGTTTAGACTCCGCCACCAACGACCGCAGCGATCTCGATTCGGCTTCTGGCTCAAGCAGGCGGACCAGCCGCCAGTACTCCTTAGACAGTAGGCACTCGCTCTCTGATAGGTGGGTCTCCGTAGCTCCTACACCTCCACCCTCTTCCACCTCCTCCTCCTGCTCTTCTTCTTGCTCCAGCCTGTGATTCCGTCCCGCTGTGATGATGTCGTGGAATTGGACTTGTCTGGTCCTGTGGTCCTCGCTATGCTTGCCATGCATGCGCACCAGTCCTTCTTTTACATACATGGTCTATTGATATATATACTTTATGTATACCTCTTTGTATATGTATCTATGTCCTCTATCATGACTACTGTGTACCTGTTAATGACCTGTCACCTGTTATTAGGTAACCAACCCGTACGTCTCAGAAGCTTTTCTTGTGACTTCTGTACTGTGTAAATCGGAATTTGGTGCAATTGCAGACGGGGGTCCACTGGGTTGGTCACAAAGTGTGTTTTTTGTGAAGTCTGTTATTTGCCTGCTATATGCCTGACAGAGTTAGAGAATAACGTTGTAATTGCAAAAGCCTAGTGTGCGCTAATTACATAGCCTTTAGACACACTAGGCTGTGTGTGGGCAGCAGAATGGACCATGCTGATGGCTATGACAGAGACCAGGGGATGTTCACATCACTGATTTACCCTTTCAGCATCTCATGGACAAAACCTTTCCGAAAGCCAAAATGTGTCGTGTGGAAGACAGGAAATAAAGCTGTGTGTGTGTCTTGAGAATTTATGGGTTTGTGTGCGAGGAAGTGAGAAAAGGTGACAAGGATATATGATTAATCGGCGGAAAGGCTTGACAGAATTGTGATTGTATGTGTAATTGTGTGTGTGTCCTGTGGCTCTCATATTTCCTCTAGTCTGAAGCCCAGATGCTTTTTGGCTCACAGCCTATTACACACCCCATCTCTTTCGCTTCTGATTCTTCATGCATTACTAAACCTTAGGTCCCGTAATCGATAATGTGTGTGTGTGTGGCAGCGCATCTTTTCTTACTCATTCCATTCTCTCAATCTCTCTACACCTAATTGGCTCATTCATCAGCAAAGATAAATAGCCTTCCATTGTTTAAAGTGTCACAGGAAAATGCTGTATCCCCTTTTTCTTTCAGCTCAGTGTTTCTATCTCTGTTTTTTCAATGTGTTGTCCTTTCTTAAGTCCACCTGGATGAATCTGTCCATGGACAACTCTTCCCATTGGCATTTCGCAGTTTTTGTGAAACAGTTCTTTTTGAGTCTGTATGTTGATGTGAGTTTTTTCCTTCGAATCCCTCAAATGAACCTCAGGATTCTGTCTTGTTTTCTCTCACCACCTTACCTGCACGCATACATCCATAAATAAGCAGAAACCTTTTCCCTGCTGAAGAGAATACCGTTAAACCAACCCTAAATTTGTTTGCTTGTCTTAGCTGGTTTAAGATGGTGTATTGGCCAGCCTTCTGAGAGACCAGTTAAGAGCAGAAAACCATATTTGGCAGGTTTTAAGCTTTTGTTTTCAGCAGGGAGAGACTTCTATCAGCTGACAAGGATAAGATTCCTTTATGGTTGGTCGTTCCTGCTTTCTTTACCACAATTATTATGGCCCATAAACCGTATATCAGCAGTCGCCCATCTTGTTTCTTTCATGACCTATAACTAACAACTCTTTACTCCCACAGCCCCACCGGTAGTAGTCGCTATGCCTCCTCGGGTGAGCTGAGCCGTGGCAGCTCCCAACTCAGTGAGGAGTTTGGCCCAGAGGATGGTGAGAGCTTCCGAGGTTCCGGAGAGTTCTACGATGAGAATGACTCCTACCATTCCTGCCATTCCTCCGTTAGCTATGGTAAAGACTCACCTGGTTGGGATCCAGATGAGCCGCATGGCGTCTACAGTGATGATGGGGAGTATAACAAAGATGGAGGTGAAGAAGGTGCACTCTATGATGAAGAGGATGGTGAGATCTATGAGCAAGAGCAAAGGGAGTTTCCCTATGAGGAGGAAGAGGAAGGAATGGTGTATGAAGAGGACGGAGACCTTTATCCACTGGATGGTACTCTCAGTGAAGAGCAGGAGCCACCTTACACCCCTACCCCAACCAGCACTGCCCCAGCGTTAGCTCCTGAGGCCCCAACCAGCCGTCCACCACTGGAGAAACAGGCTTCCATACACCAGCAACAGCCACCACAATCTCAACCACCATTCCAGACCATTGAGCCTAAGCGAAAGTCACCGCCCCCACAGCAGCCACAGGGTGTTTTTGCCAAGGTCCCTCATACCTTGACCCCACCACGAGTCTCAGAGTTGGAGCCTGAGAAGGTCCCAACACCTGCAGGCAAGCAGGCAGCTCCTTCGGAGGAACCTTTGCTTACCCCTGCTACTGAGAACCTGCCTGAAGCAGAACAAGAAAAGAAAGATGCTCCTCCAGAGAGGTAAGCTTGTCCTTGGAGAAGGTGTAGCCTTTCATGACATTTTGCTGAATGCTTAGTTATATCTAAAAAAAAATGTCCATCCTTTCCCAGCACACCAAAGTTGGAGCCACCTGTGGACCCTGCACTAAGGGCCAAAGCCAACTGGCTGCGACTCTTCAACAGGGTTCGCCTTCAACTTCAGGAGGTACATGAGGTCTTGTGAAGCCTGACATTGATACTATATTTGTTTGATTAGCTTTCTCCAAGTACATAGTAATTCAGTAACCAATCAAAGTTTGCCAGCTTGCTTATGCCCAGTACAGTTGGTTCTGTTGGCCAACACTGGGTTGTCAGTTTTTGGTTAGTCTTCTTGCCCGGCGTTGTTGTCCTTTTTCTTGCCTGTCTTGTCCACGTCATGTTACTTTTTTGTCACTTGCTTTTAAGTTTACATTTTACATATGTTTACAATACAAGTCTTTGTTTTGAGATTTCATGCCCTGCCCCCTCTTTGTGTTCAACCCCATTTGTTTTTGCTTTTTTGTTTTATTTCTTTCAGTTTTTTGTCATTGCCATGATGATTGTCATGTTCTTCACTGCTTTACTGAAGCTGGACAAGCAGTCTGAAAGGTGGGTGTGACTATGTGTGGGTCCAAATTAAACACATATTCCTGACCGATGGCTGCAGCCTGCTTCCTCTGAGATACTCATGGAGTTGTGATGAAAGAATAATGATGGATGAGATAAAGATGTCCGGCAAATCCAGTCTAATTATGAGAGAGTCCTGCAACTGACGTCAATGAGATCAGCTGACTGCAGGCTCTTTCTCCTCTCAAAACAGACAATGGTCTTTTTCTTTATTATAAATTATATCACTGAAATTACATTGTGAGGTCTGCATGGATATTGAAAAAATTTTAAATATGGTTTAGCAGATGGATTAAAGAGAGATGTAGAGATCTGTCACTGACCCTGCTGTAACTCCCTGTTGTCCCCAGGCTCGAGGCGAGACTCCAGGACTTGCGTCACTCTTTTTGCAAGCAGGGTGAGTGTCACCAAAGGACTGCAGCTAATTTTTCAGAGCAGCTATGCGTCTGAGCAATTCAAAGTTCATGCTTTAGATGATATATAATTTATGTAAACATTTTAACATCAGGAAGTACCTGAAGCTTTATGAATCACTATGAAGAATACGCTCTAGGGGTGGGCGGATCGATCCTAATATCGGTAATATCAAGGCCAACGTTTGTATTGGTATTGGAACAATACTAGCCCAATTAGATTGAAACAAGGTTATTTTCTCTCCTCTATACTTAATACATTGCTTAATACATTTAACAAAGATTAGACTTGTCTGTGTGTGTATATATCGCTCTTTTTACATCTCGAATGCAAACATTGCTGCTCCTCCCCTGCTATGCTGTTTTGTTGTCATGCCATCATGTGACTCAGTGGCTTCAAGCGCAAGCGGATACTTTTGGCTGCAGTGAGAGATAGAATGGTATAAATTCGCTACTGTAGCAACACCACCAACTTAACCACCTTATTTTTCAATGTGGAAGTAAGCCTTTTTCTCTGTGAATGTGCAAGACTTCTGCTTCATTATGCACAGTAGGGAGATAATGAGAAAAATAACAGAGTGCAATAAACAGTAACATTTTTTGTTTTATCCACCCTGTGTGTCGGTTCACAACATCAAACAGCAAGATGAACTGTTCTGTATAGCTTAAAATTGCGGAAATGTATAAGACTGGAAGTCAGACACATAAAATTTACTTTATTTGGCCTTTATATACCACTGTCTTTAACGTTTAAGCCACGTTAAGCGTTTTTTTTTATTATTATTATTAATGGTTTCTATCAAAGGAAAACACTTAACATGCATGCACTTTGTGTTCATATCCTGGGCTGCTTGTCTGCATATAGTTTATATCATCAGTACACTGAGTTTTTTTATACCTTTTAATATTACTTTCTTAATGCATTAAGCCACTTTTTTATTTTAGTTATTTATTTTTTTACGTTATAACGATTTTCTATTGGAGGAAAATGCTTAACACGAAGCTTTTACTTATTGTTTTTTTTTTTATTGTTTTTTATGTGTAATGTAAATCAAATGTAAATTCAGTTAATGTTTTTAAGCTTTTTATATTTAATCCAAAATAATAACTCAAGGCAGTATACATTTTAACAATATATTTAGTTAGTTCAGTTACTCTTTTTAATTTTTAAACTTGTAACTATTTTTGATTTTTTTTTCAGATGATCATTAAAAGATCGGTAAATATTAGTCAAAGACAGAGATTTACCTCAAATTTCAAGCTGATTACTCATTAAAAACTCCCACAGATCATGTTTTCATGCCTTTTTAAATCTTACTTTGACATAACAAAGAGGTTATCTGTAAGTGTATGAGTTGTTTACTTACTTTTTAAATTAGTTTTCCAATTAACACTATTATATTGTTAATTTAGACTGATCCGCAAACTTGAAATGCACAGAAAAACAAAAGGCAGGATTAATCACATGAAACATCCACAGTCCAACATAACCAGTCATATCCAATCATATCGCAGTAGAGGCATTGTCCTCCTTTCACGTTACTTTCTCCCATTCATTCTCAATTACCCCCCAACAAACTCAAGGCACGCTTCAGGGGGTCTGTTAAAACTCAATGGGCTCAGGGGAGGCCAGAGAGACGCGGACTGCCGCTGTAACTTTACCTGCTGGTATTACTGTTGGATAATGTTTCTTTAGAAAAACAAGTGATTTATATACTTTTTATGTTATATTTTGTCAACTTGGCATTGTTTTATTTCTTTACTACAGTTCATTCAATATTTTATATATATATATATATATATATATATATATATATATATATATATAACCATTTGATCCGCAGGCCTGGAGGTGCTCTTTACAGCATAGACAGCATGCCTGACTTACGCAAGAGGAAAGCCATCCCTCTCGTCCGAGACCTGGTGAGTCACACAACCTCATCTGCCTCAGTGCGTCAAACTTTCAACTAAAGCATTGCTGGGTCCAACATCACCTTCCCAACTCTTCAAAAGCACCGTCCATACACATCAGAGGGGTTATTTTGGGCAGCAGTCTGTCAAGGGTCTGTAGTTCACAGAAGTCTCTGTGGCACATCTGTTTGAATCAAGGCTACAGGGTTAGACGTCATCAGAGCATGACTCAGCTCCATTCACCCTGTAGACTGATGCATCTCCTGCCTCAATGTCTCCTTTACAGTCCCATTCTTTTAGGCCTGTGTATTTTTGCCTGAGCTGACTTCATTGTCTGCTAACCTTGTTTTGTGCCTGTAACCTACTTTGGGAGCTTATTGAACTTTTCCTCTGATGCATCATTGGTTCTCGCATTGATAGAGGAAATATAGATGCTAAAGCCAACAAGAAATCTAGATTGATCCAACTAATAATACATGTTTCTGGTCTTATCATGCCTAATTCATCAGTGCATGTTCAAAAACAAGCAAGATACGATGTAATAATAACCACATTTAAATGTAGCTATTAATTCAATCTGGTTACAGCCAACACAATGTATTAATTTAGTGCTAAATTGATTGCATTGCAAGTGTTAACAAAATGCTAAAGAGTTGTGTTGCATTAGTGCATGTTTATTATCTACATCGACAAGCTGCAGAATCCATTTTTGAGTTTACTTGTTAACAACGCTTTCTGAAGAAGCTTTTCATTAGATTGACAGGAGAGTTAGTTGTGTATTGATTAAACAAAGTAACAAGAGCCAAAAAAAAAAAAAAAAAAACGTTCATTAGCTGACAGCTGTTGTGTAGGTCTGGCTGTACTTATCCTGGCAGCCTTCACTGGAGATCTGTCAGAGCTGGCTTTGACGCTACAGACTGGAAGATGAGGGAGAAATTAGCATACTGCACTAAACAGCTCCGCAGTTAGTCGGTTTTAATCCATCTTACCGTCACCGATACTGACTCTAAGAGTCAGACGCCAAAGTGCTGACTTGAGCAGAATGAAAATGCATGTCAAAAACAATTCAACTAGAGACAAAGTACCTCCTCCTTCTCTTTCTGTCTCTCTCTCTCTGCTCTCTCTTGCATTGTACATGCATTCTTGTTGGACAAGCACTTTTTTGTGGCCTCTTTATGTAAATACTTTCTCCATGTGGCCTCTTTACATGAATACTTTTCTCCAAGTCAGTAGATCTATAAAAAGTAAAACCTTATTTACTTAATCAACCCTGGTTGAGTTAATGTATGAATTAAAAACTTGCCGTGTTACCTTTGGCAAAATTCTAAAATGTTTTTGTTTTATTTCTTTTTTCCAATGCCTAACCTCCTGCAGGCAATGGTAAGTATTCACCTTTTCAGCACTCATGGGTTAAAGGCTTCAGTTCCAACCACAAACTCAACATATACATACATTTTCTCCTAATTTTATTTTGAGACCTACTTTTTTTTTTTCTCTTGTAGTCCCTTGTCCAGAACTCTCGAAAAGCAGGTATCACTTCTGCTATGGCCTCCAGCACACTTAACAATGAAGAATTGGTATGTCAACAAGACCCGTTATCTTCCTGGACATTGATATTTTGCACTCCAGAACTGTTTTCCATTTACCTGTTGATTTTTTATGACCATGCAGAAGAGTCACGTCTATAAAAAGTCCCTGCAGGCTTTGATCTACCCCATTTCCTGTACTACACCACACAACTTTGAGGTGTGGACGGCCACCACCCCCACCTACTGCTACGAGTGCGAGGGGCTTCTGTGGGGCATCGCTCGTCAGGGCATGCGCTGCACCGAGTGTGGGGTCAAGTGTCACGAGAAGTGTCAAGATTTGCTTAATGCAGATTGTTTACAGAGTAAGATGCTCGATACAAAAAATACGCCACTGTTCAAAAGTTTGGGAAAAGTTTCAGAAATCATTCTAAAATATTATCAATATTGGAAACAGTTTGTGCTGATTAATAATTTTTGTTAGGAGTCGGAATGGGAAAAACAGAGTAATTATGCTGAAAAATTCAGCTTTGCGTCACAGTAATAAATTATGTTTTACAGTATATTAAAACAGAAAGTCGTTATTTTACAATATCATAGTTTTTTTTCTGTATTTTTGATCAAATATATTCATCATTGATGAGCAAAAGAAACAGCTTAAAAATATAAAAAAACGTAATGATCCCACAATCTGTGAACAATAGTATATATATTTATATAGAAAACATTCTCTATATTTTTTTTAAATATATAACTATTTATAATTTTTTGTTATATTCAAATATCTGTCAAAAGTTTGGGAAAATATATTGTTTTTATCGTATTTTATTTGAATATAAATACAGTAAAAACAGAATTATTGTGAAATATTGTTACTCTTATTACTACAGTAGAACGTTTTTTTTCCAGTATATTTTAAAATGTATTTTATTTCTCTGATGAGAGCTGAATTTTCATCAGCCATTCCAGCAGCTCATATATTCATATTTTTTCATATTACATTTTTTTTTTTTTACTTTTATTTGAAATATAAATCTTTTGCAACATTATAAATATGTTCACTGTCAATTGTAATACATTTAATTGCATTCTCGCAGAATAAGTTTGTATCTTAAAAAAAAAATGTTATCTTTTAGTTATTTCTTGGTATTTTATCACAGTTTTCGCAAAAAAATAAAGCAATGAAAACATTAAAAATAAGAGAAATATTATTGATGTCTTGAGTCAGCGTATTTCTGAAGGATCTAAAGACTGGAGTAATGGCTGCTGAAAATTCAGCTTTGCCATCATATGAAAACATTAGATTTTTAAATATATTAACATAGAAAACTGTTATTTTAAATTGATCGAATACATGCAGCCATGGTGAGAATAAGAGATTTCTATCAAAAACATCAAAAAACCACATCCGTTCCAATCCTTATCCATCTTCCACAGGGGCGGCGGAGAAGAGCTCTAAGCATGGAGCTGAGGATCGCACGCAGAACATCATCATGGTGTTGAAAGACCGCATGAAGATCCGTGAACGCAACAAGCCTGAGATATTTGAGCTGATTCAGGATGTGTTTGGAGTCATCAAGGCAACACACGTGGCACATATGAAGCAGGTCAAGCAAAGCGTCCTGGACGGGACGTCCAAGTGGTCAGCCAAGATCAGCATCACCGGTAATGACCCACTTTGACTAGAACAAGTTTGTCATATCAGTTAATATTAATATGAACCCTGTTGTTTTTCCGATCAGTATTATGTGCCCAGGGCCTGCAAGCAAAGGACAAAACTGGCTCCAGTGATCCCTACGTTACGGTGCAAGTAGGCAAGACCAAAAAACGAACCAAGACCATCTACGGCAACCTCAATCCTGTATGGGACGAGAGCTTCAATTTGTAAGTGGCTTCAAATTTCAATTAATATGTGTCAAACTTGTTGAGGATCAGTGCTTATGGTGATACGAAAACATCTCAACAGTGAGTGTCACAACTCTTCCGATCGGATCAAAGTGCGTGTTTGGGACGAGGATGATGATATTAAGTCCAGAGTAAAGCAGAAGTTCAAACGAGAGTCTGACGATTTCCTCGGCCAGACTATCATTGAAGTTCGAACGCTGAGTGGAGAAATGGACGTCTGGTACAACCTGGGTGAGCAGCCAAGCATTCATTCCATAAATGTAATGTATATATTTATGTTGCGCACAGAACAGCAATGTAATGCTCAAAGATCAGACAATCTCAACTTTGACCCCATTTGCCAATGACCTTTAAAAGCAAAGCCAGGGATTACAGAACAGTTAGCGGGACATCATTAGGTGGGCGGTCACATATCATATCTTGTCTTATATATATCAGGCTACATTTACACAACGACGATGAAGTAAAAAACGGAAAAGATTTTAAAGTTTCACGTATACACTACAACATTTTCAAAACAATTAGCATTTATACATATCTGTGAAAACGGCCAAAAACGCCCAAAACTGCCAGGCCAGTAGTTGGCGCCGTCACCTTGTTAGTAAACAGTACCTGTAGGGAAGCGACGATTATATGATATATTTGATGTGTTTCTGCTGTTGGTTGTAATATTGGTGAAGTAAATCCACACTTCCACAGCCCTCAAAGTGAATGGCATCATTTTTTTGCTCAGTTTGACTCACTTACTTGCTAACATACTGTAGCAGCCTTGTAAAATTGGCATTGCATCACACTACCTTGCGAAAAAGACACTTGAAAGTTTTACTGCATTAAAAAATTACAAATGGAAGTTACACATTTTACTTTACATTTTTCTAGAACTTCTAAGATCAACACTGGGTCATTTGACTTCAAAATATACTTTTTTCTCCATATGATTTTTCATATGATTTTGTTTGCCTTGTGGATTATTGTTTTTTATTACAATTTTTGTACAGTTTTATTTTCCTTACAATTTTATGGATGATGTGTGTGTGTGTGGGGGGGGTGTGTGTGTGTGTTTTTGGACAGTTTTCATTTTTGCATACAATTTTTGTATGATTTTCTTTTAAGTACAGTTTCCTTTTATTTCCATATAATTTTCATATTTCATAAAATGTTTAATAATTTTTTGTAGGATTTTCCTTTCCATATGAATTTCTTTTTTAATAACTTTGTGACATTTTTTTGTGGTTTTTGAACCACTTTCTTTTTTTCATGGTGTACCAACCTCATTTTGCTTCCTTTCAGACAAGCGAACAGACAAGTCTGCTGTATCTGGAGCCATTCGTATGCACATCAGTGTGGAGATCAAAGGAGAGGAAACTGTAGCTCCATACCACGTCCAGTACACTTGCTTGCATGAGGTCAGCCTGATGCTTTCATGATCATATTAGTCAATCTCATTTTCCACCTACAATTTTTTATTAGCAAGCTTAAGTCTATAGTATCAAATTAGTCCTTAGCGAATTGATCCTCTTTCCATCTCTCCATAGAACCTTTTCCACTATCTAACGGACATCCAGAATAATGGGGTGGTGAAGATACCAGATGCCAAGGGTGATGATGCATGGAAGGTTTACTTTGAAGAGACGCCTCAAGAAATCGTAGATGAGTTTGCCATGCGTTACGGAGTGGAGTCCATTTATCAAGCTATGACGTATGATTCTTTTCTTCTAAAAGTTTTGCCATTGACATTTTAGCTGTTTGCTTATGTACTTTTTGTTCCTTCTAGACATTTTGCCTGTTTGTCATCAAAGTACATGTGTCCTGGAGTGCCTGCGGTCATGAGCACCCTACTGGCCAACATCAACGCTTACTACGCTCACACAACCCAGGCCACCAACAATGTGTCTGCCTCTGACCGTTTCGCTGCCTCCAACTTTGGGGTGAGTGCTTCATCCAGCCATACCGAAAAGGAAGATTTCGGCATTGAAGTGTTTGTACTAATTATTTGGGATGGTTTTGTATTTGTTCTTTGTAGAAAGAGCGATTTGTCAAGCTTCTGGACCAGCTTCACAACTCCCTGAGGATTGACCTCTCTATGTACAGGGTATTGTGACTTTTTGGTGTTTCCTTGAGTAGTCACACCTTTTCTTGTTTCTGAATAAAGGATCTTTCTAAACTAAAGGTAAATGGTTAGTGTGGTGTTCACTTGCAGGTGGGTTCATTGAATCAGACAAATTAGATGTTTAATGTGATGTCATATAAAAGCTTTAAAGGTACAAATGACCAAAAATGTCAAAAAACCTCTAGGCTAGTGTTATATATTTTGTCCAGCTGATTACTAACAATATCTATAATGTTTTCAACTATTTGTAAATCATGAGAAAATCATGAGATGTAGAAACCACATGACATCAACAGTGTCGTTGACAAATGCGGAAGTAGCTTCACGACAAACTTCTACTAGAAAGAGATGCCGATTTCGCTTGTTTTACTCGCCAGGTGAGTTGTTTTGATTAGTATCTTTACAGAAAACGTATGCTATTATAACGATCAACAAGATTAGTATTATGGGGCATACATGCCAAACGCGGGGCATCACGTCTCTAGACCCGAGCGAGGATGCGTCTGAACCATAGTCTGATCGCATCTTTTCATTGACTTTGCATGTAAACTACTCGCGCAAATCGTTGAACTCACGTTAAATCCATGATTTATCTTTCCGTCTGATTGATGGCCGTCAGCGGTTGGGTAGAAGACAACAAATCATTCCACGCTTCCTCTTAGAGTCATCAAAACACGCGATTGTTATTGTTTTGGTAATGCGCCCTCTCGTGGCAGGTCCTACAACCTGTACCTTTAAGTTTTATTGAAATGTCTGAAATATCTGGGGAAGAAATGAGTATTGATGACAAAGAGACCCATTCTTGTGTGTGTTTAGAATAATTTCCCAGCTAGCAGTCCAGAGAGACTGCAGGACCTCAAATCTACTGTGGACCTACTAACCAGTATCACATTCTTCAGGATGAAGGTTAGTTGAAATCCCTGATGCTTTGATTGGTCCGGTGGGGGGGTATTTTTTGTGTAATTTTCATGTGATTTTGTTTTCAATATAATGTTCAGTGATAATTTAAAAAAAAAAGTTTTTGTTGTTTGTGATGTTTTGTATGATTTTCCTTTTTTCGATTTTATAAAAAAAAAATCCCAATTTTTTCAGTTTTGTGTTTTTTTTTATATAGTTTTATTAGTTTCCTTTCTGTGCAATTTTCTTTTTTCTTTTTTTGGAATATTTTCTTGTTTCTTACCATTTTCCTACAGTTATCTTTGCTTTGCGGTTTTCGTTTTATTGTCATTTTAATACAATTTTCTTTTTTTGTGCAATTTTTTTTTTGTTCTTTTTTTCATATAATTCTTTTGCAGTTTTATTTTCCACATGGTGTTGTGCTACAGTTTTAGTTTTTTCTATAATTTCTGAATGATTCTTTCTTTTTTTAGACCACCTCATTTTGCATACAGTTTTCTATGCAATCGTTCATATCAATCAATTTATCCATCTGAATGGACCATTGACTTTTTTCTCCAGGTCCAAGAGCTCCAGAGTCCTCCTCGTGCCAGCCAGGTAGTGAAGGACTGTGTGAAGGCTTGCCTCAACTCTACCTACGAATACATTTTCAACAACTGCCACGAGCTGTATAGTCGAGAATACCAAACAGACCCGGTAAGTCGACACTTCCTGGACCAGAGACCCTGTTCAGCCCCAGAGCTCTTTGCTACGGGAGCATCCAAGTCATTTTATCAGAGCAGTTCATCCTGCTGCTTTTGTTTATGCGGCTTTGAAGATGTTACAGGCGTCCCTCATAAATATTAAACACGCTTCCTGTTGAATTAAACATCTAACCCTGGGCTACTTACTATATTTTGCTGCAGAGCTTTGCAGGTTTGTTATATATCGTGTTCCCCTGGAGTGGTTGGCATATTTTTGTTTGTTTGTTTGCTGCCATTCCTGCTGTTCGCCTTTGTTGGGTAATTTCTTCCAGAGGTTGGCAGATTATGAAAAGCCATAACATGCTTCAAGCTACCATTTCAAAATGAATTCCTTTTGTGCAGAACAAAAAAGGTGAGGTTCCTCCAGAGGAACAAGGTCCAAGTATCAAGAATCTAGACTTCTGGTCTAAGCTAATCACCCTCATTGTTTCAATTATTGAAGAGGACAAGAACTCCTACACCCCCTGTCTTAACCAGTGAGTCCGGCACCATTTTATTGCACAAAATGTACATTCATAAACCTTTTGAGGGTCTTAATATTATGTATTTTGGTCCACACAGGTTTCCGCAGGAGCTCAATGTTGGAAAGATCAGCGCAGAGGTTATGTGGAACCTGTTTGCCCAAGATATGAAGTATGCAATGGAAGGTGAGTCGAAGCTAAGAAGCTTTTCTTGATCTATCTAGCCTTTGTATCAATTGATTCTTGGTTTCGTAGACTAGATCCTCATTAAAAAGTTTCAGCTGTAGGTCTGTAATGCTCATAACTTGACTGACTGATGAGATGCAATAAAAAAAAGTTTGCTTCTTAGTTAGATTTTTAGTTAGGAACACGAGCGTGGCAGGATTTCTCACTTATAGCCACTTAAATTTCACACTTGGTGAAAAGTCGACATGTGGTGGAGTTCTTCTCATCTGCTGATTCAGTAGGGGTTCTCCGCTCTGCATAGATGTATTATGTGCTGTTATATCTAGAACTGTTTCATGAAGGGCTTTTGTCTTCACCTCGTGGCTTTCAGAGCACGAAAAGAACCGCCTGTGCAAGAGTGCCGATTACATGAACCTGCACTTCAAAGTAAAGTGGCTTTACAATGAATACTGCAAAGACCTGCCTTTCTTCAAGAGCCGAGTGCCTGAATATCCCACGTGAGTGACTCCAAACGTCTCCCATCTTGCATGCGTATTATCCGAGTCATGTACACTCAAAATGACACTGTGACTGTGGTATGATGGGTAATAGACCTTTAGAGATGATGTTACTCTGCAGGTGGTTTGAGCCATTTGTCATCCAGTGGTTGGACGAGAATGAGGAGGTGTCTCGAGACTTTTTGCACGGAGCCCTGGAGCGTGACAAGAAAGATGGGGTGAGATTTATATCTCTTGCCTTTTGGTTCCTTATCTTCAAGGCCATTCTATACAATATGTATATCATCGTTTATATGACAGGTTGTATCGCTGAGTACGAATTCTGTAGAAACATCCTGGGTCGCTATGTTCGAAGAGGCTGGCAAACTGTGTAAGAACATACCTCGCAGTGGGGTGTAAGTTGTACCCATTGGGCGCAAGAGCCCCCCAAAGTTGCCCCATAGACATACTATGGCAAAGGAACAGAGCACATCTGTTTTCTATGCCCTTATAACCATTGCTGAGCAACCTAGCAACCCAAATATGATATTGTATATGATATATGATATGATATATGTTGCAGAGGCATGTGAGTTGGTTTATATCATTCATAATGGCAATCAGCCTCTGAAGTATCACCATTTGCAACTGCCAAGCCACTCCTTAACAACCAAACAGAGTACCCTAGCACCCATTTTGCAAGACCTGTATATCTGCATCAGAGCATCGACATATATATATATACAGCACACGTACATATATTACATAAACAAAAACTTTTTATTGATGATTAATCGCAATTAATTGTTTGACAGCACTATCTAGTTATTATTATTATATTAAAATATATAAAAGACCATTGAGTAAGTTAAAAACATATCTTTGCATGTCTTATTGAATCTGCTAACACTTTAGTTTATTGGTAACACTTCATTTTTACATATAGTTTGACTATTGCTTTAATACTAGTAAAAGTAATTCCTAGAATCTCTAAGAAAATTTCAAAGCAAAACTGTAAATTTACTGTAAAGCTATACTTAGCATTTAGCTTAGCAGCTGTAATAAGTTACAGTTACAGACCTCATGCTCCCAGCCAGACATGTCAAAATTTGATGAATGGGTGCCCTCTGGAGCACCTCAGCATGTTCCTGAGCCAATAAGAACACTCTTTAGTTCATTACTTTCACTGAGCCCTCTTTGGGAACCTGCCACAGTCTCACCTCGACCCAATTATTTCCAGACGAAAGAGCTCACGCCTGACGTCTGGCCGCAAATTGCTTGCGCGGTCTCTCGTGCCTTCTATTCTAAAACTTTTTCTGACTTGCAAATCCAACTCTTTCTTTCCTCCAGTATCAGCAAACTTCAGAGCACGCTCTCTTCTCCTGTTCGGTAGTGGACGTCTTCTCGCAGCTTAATCAGAGCTTCGAGATCATTAAGAAGCTGGAGTGTCCAGACCCACAGATCGTGGGACACTACATGAAGAGATTTGCCAAGGTTCCACGTGATCATTCCATTAATTTATTTTGTAAATCTGTTCGTTTTAGCCAAGTGCACAATGTGAGAGTTTATGTATGTCTTTTAAGAATATCGCTTGTCAGTTACTAAAAAATTTCATCGGCGAGCAAATGTCAAGTGCTTAGCTTAGATTTTGGTCGTGAGCTTTGGTTGCAGATTTCTGTAAGCATGATCAGTATGGATCATGTGAAGAAATGTTAGCTTAGCAAAATTAATATTGACCTTCATGGTCAATCTGTGAAATAGTTAGCATTTTCATTAGACTTGTTTTAACATGCTCTCCTTACCCCACAGACCATTAGCAATGTTCTGCTGTCCTATGCGGATATTATCTCAAGAGACTTTCCCAACCACTGCACCAAGGAGAAAGTGGTAATAGTCTAAAAATCCCTTTGGAATCAGGTTTATATTTTTGAAATAGTTGCTTATATCCTGAATCTATCTCATTTGTTTTGTTTCTGTTTTCCATTGATTTTAGAATGCAAAGGATGGCGCTGTCAAGGTATATTGATCTGAAATGGGTAGAAAATGCCCTGCAGCTTTTTGGTGGGTTGAGTTAGTCTTGTGTTGAATTTCATGCATTTTAACAAAGTGTTTTTGCTTCCCACAGCCATGCATCCTCATCAATAATATCCAGCAGCTAAGGGTACAGCTTGAGAAGATGTTTGAGGCCATGGGTGGCAAAGATGTAAGTGAACCACAAATATCCCAATATTATGGTTTGCTTCTTGAGCAAAGACCTACAACCTTCTGAGAACCTGGTCAAGTTCTGCCGATCTTGACCTTTGATTTTTGCTCCTTTCAGTTGAACGTTGAAGCTAGCGACATCTTGAAAGAACTCCAGGTGAAGCTCAACAATGTTTTGGATGACCTTGCAAGGATCTTTGCCACAAGGTGAGGCACCAAGGGATCAGGAAGAAGTAGATTTTTTGTTCTATTCTTGGAGTAACATCTGTTCTCCACCCACTAGTTTCCAACCAAACATTGAAGAAAATGTCAAGCAGATGGGTGACATACTTAGCCAGGTGAAGGGGACAGGAAACGTGCCAGCAAGTGCTTGCAGCAGCGTGGCACAGGATGCCGACAACGTCCTCCAGCCCATCATGGACTTCCTTGACAGCAAGTAAGATGCTAATCACTAGATTTAGACACTTTCTTGGACATTTCACACCTCTTTTTCACTCTTAACCTTTTTCCTCATCAGCCTCACGCTGTTTGCCAAGATCTGTGAGAAGACAGTGTTGAAGCGAGTGCTGAAGGAGCTTTGGAAGCTGGTGATGAACACAATGGAGAAGACGATTGTTCTGCCACCTTTGACTGACCAAACGGTAATGAACGGTTTAGAATTGAATTAAGAAAAGACTTTTGAGACGCACCTCGCGTAGAAATCATTTTATATAAATGCCAAAAGCGTTGTGTTTTCTGCTATGGATCATGAAGACTCTGAACAACTGGAAATGTATCTCCTCATGGCCAAACAAAACATGTCCCTTTCCAAAAATCAAATCACCACAAAAGACATCATCTTTCCTCTCTAAAAACTTTGGGAGTGCACCATATCATTCAAGCACCTCTCGAGACTGCTCTCTGGTCCTGTAGTCACACAGTTGCACATTTCATGTACTGTAATCTTGACTAAAAAGTTTATTCAAGCATATTTTTATATATTTGAATGCTAGTTAATTTTTGAGAGCATTTCTACAGGAACAGAGACAACTTACTGTTTTTAATTTGTCTTGATATAACTGTGTATTTTTGTTTGTATTTGTTTATTTTGACAAAAGAGACCCACATCAGTTCTTTCAACGAATGTACATTTGAACGGGAGACATCTCCCTATTGGCCTAGTTAACCATTTGCCAAACAATGTTATGCTAAAGGCCAAAAATTTAAGTCGTAATTCACTCAAAATGTAAATCCTCTCATGTAAATCACCCTCGTTCCAAACCAGTATGACTTTCTTGAATCTATGAATTCACTTTTGTCCAGTCTTTGTCCTGTTGGGTCAACGTCCTGCAGAGTTAAGCGCCATTTGTCCCAGAAAATCCATATCTGCAAATCATGAAAACCTCGATTAGCTGGTTCAGGTGTGAGGTTTGGCGCTAAACTCTACAGGACAGTGGCCTTCCAGGAGCAGCCCCGTCTATGGAAGTTCATGTTCATGCTGCTCTTTTTCTTACAATGAAGGTGCTTTCATACTCCAAAAGAATATTATAAAAGTGGCCTATATGACCTATGTACTTTATTCTAGGTATTCTGAAGTTTTGAAGCCTACAGTGCCTTTGTGAAAGGAATTAAACAAAGTCGTTATTCATTGGAAACACCGACTTTGAATATGCAGCTACTGCAAATTTTAATTCTCGACTGTTCCTCAATTTGCTTCAGAAGTTTAATTATAGTGCATAAGTCATATGGAATACATTCATGTTACCAAGGTTATTTTCGTAAACGAAAACTGAAATGAAGACTAAAACTATCAGTTAAAAAACATTTTCGTTAACTGAAATAAAATGTAAAATTTACTAAAAACTAAAACTAAACGAAACTTGCAACAGTTATTGAAAAACTAACTGAAATAAAATAATAATTATCAAAAATAAGTATTAGTTTTCGTAATTAATAATCTCTCATCCCGTATCGTAAAATCTGACATGGTTTAGTTTAAAACCAAATAGGCTGTATAATTAATTTACCTGTAGATGGCGCTTTATGCATGTGAGGTTACGACAGAAATGAATTATGGCAGGGGGTAGGGAACGACAGAGCAATGTTTGGGACTATTTCGAATTTGATTCCGAAACAGGAAAAAGCAAATGCATTGTCACGCTGATTAAAACACTTTGTGGTATTTCTATCAAGAGTTAACTGTAAACTGTGCAAACATTACATTTTGCTGAAATTAAATGTCTTGCTTTGCTTTCTTTGGTACACTGGAAGTGTTCTGTTAGCTGCTAAACTACAATTACTAGAACTATAACTGAAACTAAATAAAATAAAAACTAAATAGAAATGTGTTTGCAAAATAAAAACTAAACTAAAACTAACAAAACCATTCATGAAACGAACTAAAACTCAACTTCAATTTAAAGAAAAATGTAAAACTGTATTAAAATAAAAACTAATTTAAAAAAGCAAAACTATAATAATTTTGCATGTTACTTTGTTTATGTCCATTTTGACATCCCCTGGTCCATATCCACTTTCACTGTGTGGAAAAGAACAGCTTGAACATTCAACAAAATTTCTCTTTTTGTGTTTTACGGATGAAAGAACATCACACAGGTTTGGAACGCAACGAGGTAGAGATTTTTCATTTTTGGCTGAATTATTCATCCACAATGGGCCTGTTTTAGTCCCTCAGCCAAGCACAGACCTTGGGACCTTGTAATATCGTATCAGGCCTGAAGCCAGTCCTGTAAAATGAATGTTAATGCTTCTTTTGATTTGATGTGGGGCTCTTTGTAGCTTCACTGACCCTTCTCTCTGGTTATTACATTCTCGCTCTCCCCCCGCTCCACCTCCACAGATGATAGTAAGTACCAGAGCACTTTTGTCTGTGCGTCTGTGTGTCCTGCAGTCCGTCCATGCCGGGTGACCCCCTTTCCACCACCTCCTTCTGCTCTGTGTGGCTGCCAAGTCCCTTCCTCTTGTCCAATGCATCCTCATTCGTCTGTCACGTCTTTCTCTCCTTCTCCCGCTGTCTCTTTCTTCTCTTCTTCATCCATTTCCTCTCCTTTCCCTGGTCACCTCAGTGGTCTGTATACCTGAGGTGGCTGTAGCATGGTGCATTTCCTAATTGACTTGGACAAGGCCCTTTTCCGCCCCAGCAAAACTTCCAATCTGATGTCTGCCCCACGTCTGACTGCCAACCCCTTCCTCTACTCATTCTCCTGGAAATGAGGCTCTTTCGCTACCAGTCTAGTGGCCGTCGTGGGTCTAATATCTGGGTGATGTTAACTGGTTTCAGGTGGTCCACCCTCCCCTTCTCTGTTTGAAACCTCTCCTCTGTGGGTCGTTGCTTGCGTCTGATCTTCACCTCAACTCCCGAGCCTCTATTTTTTTAGTCTCTGCAGACATTATTCTGTCAATCTGTTTGGTTTTTGCGTGTTGTTGTACCAAAATAGGCCTTTTGGAACCCCGAGGTCTCAGACTGATGTGTTTTCTGGGATATTATTTTTTACTTTTCCCCCTTATTCTCAGGCTCGAGAAATGTTCTTTTAACAATCTTTTAACAATGTAGTCTATTAATTTGTTGTTTGTTAAAAACTGTGTCGCCATTTTACGGTGCAAATATTGTTTTTTTTTGCTCTGCCTTTTTATGTGATGTTACAATCCATTAGCTTTCAATTGAAGATGTTTTCATCTCTTTTGTTTCTAGAATTGCCTTGAAAGATTTCATAGTTTTCATATTTGACTAGTTTAGTTAGTGCATTAGATTACACAGAACACAAAAATCTGAATTAAATATTAATTAGGAGAATGGATTTAAACCACTTTAAAGAGATAGTTCATCCAAAAAATCAAAAGTCTGTCGTCATATCCAAATAGAAATTCTTTTCATCTGCCGTAGCTTTAAAATATCATTAACGTATATTCAAATATGGCTCACAAAAACTGCCCTGCAGCGGTTTTAACATCAATTAAGCGATGGGATTTCAATCTTTTTTTTTTATCACGGACCAAAATATTACCATCCTTTCACAAGAGAATACATATATTTTTTTTTTATTTTTTTTTTTTTTTGGATGAGCTGTCCATTTAACAACAAACTGAAAACATGTTTTTTAATAATATTATTTTTTTATTTTTCATAATTTGCCTCTAACTGAAATGATGCGATTGGCCTTTTAGTCTGATGGTTAATCAATAATGGGCAGCCTATTAAAGAGTGCCAAGTCCAATTCTCCAATTAATCACACCTTCCCTTTCTTCACAGGGCAGGGTGAAGCTTGCTTGTCACAGTGATGTAAGGACTGAATCCCCATTTAGCTCAATGTGTCCTGTCTATCTCTCTCTCTCTCTCTCTCTCTCTCTCTCTCTCTTTCATGTCTTCTTTGTGTGACTTGGGTCCCTCTGTTGAAACAAACCGGTGGAAGCAGTGTTTTTTTGTTTTACCCCTTGTTTTCAATGCAGTTGTGGGTTTCCCTATAGACTCACACCTATGTGCAAATCCTCACATAGTTTATTCCAGGTGCTCGGACATCCCAGGTTAAATAATGCATGCATGACAGTCGCTTTAGACTTCGATGTCCATGATGGTCTAAACGACTGTTTCTTTTGCGATGTCAGAAATACAGTACTATTTCTGTACACTAACGGTTTAATTTTCCAAGAAGGACTGCATTGTATACATTTGTATAATGTTATAACGGCATAATAAGGTGCACAAGCCTCATTCACTTAGTGATATATCCAAAGATTAGAGTATCGGCCAATCGTAGATACTTAGATATATCACCTGAGTGGTGTTGTTCGGGCTGTGGACCTACCTAAACCTTTCAACTCTTGGTCTCTGTCTTCTGTATGTAGCTAGTTTCCCGTCTCATGTTGCACAAACAGTAAAGTGTCGATGCGTGGGCTGTGTGCAAGCGTGTTTGGGGGGTGGCGGGGCACGCTGGATTGTGCGAGTGCCTGTGTCTGACGTTTAAAACCGTCTGTTTCTGACCTCTGTGACGGTGCCATTTCTGTCTACAACCTTGCTGAACTCGGTGACCTGACTAATTGTCTTTCTGTTTTCTCACTTCCTCCATTTTTTTTTCTTTTCTTTTTCTTCTTCTTCTTCCTCCAGGGCACTCAACTTATATTCAATGCAGCTAAGGAACTCGGTCAGCTCTCCAGTTGAAGGTATGAAGGTTTTACATTTCTCTTCACTTTTAAGTGAGTGTGGCATAAGATAGCTAGGATTGCTTTAACTCAGGGTTAAATGAACCTGACTTAACCAATTTGAATTGTAAAAAGATTCATTGTTGTATTTTGTTCTTATAAAATGTTGTCCTTTTTGTAGGAGCATATGGTTCGTGAAGAGGCCAAGGCACTGTCCCCTAAACAGTGTGCAGTGATTGAGTTAGCACTGGATACTATAAGGTGGGTAAAGAGCTGAATGTCAGTGTAAAGACTGTGTCTACTGATTTGTGACAACAATAGTGGGTTTTTAATATAGTGTAAATGTGGCTTTTTTTTTCTAATAGTTTCCTTCTACTACACTAGAATATGAATTTCTTTCCATTTACATTTTTTTCATTCTGTTACATAAATATGTGTTTCATTTGCACTACGTATAGCACTATCCTTCCTCGTAATATTCAATTTACACTCCAGTCAATCTTTTGCCCTTTACCACATTCAGTGGATTGTCTTTGTACCTTGAGATGTAGAGGAGAATATATTCTAGATTTTTTGTTTTATGTAAAAAATGTCCTTCTATCCCAGTTTAATAAGTAGAGACAACTATAAATAGCCATTCGTAGGTTGTTTCCAGCGATTAAGCATGAAATTAATCAACCGTAGCTTTTCTAGTGCTATCACAGCATCGCTCTTGTTTGTTTGAGCATCCTGACCAGCCAGACACAGCAACATTGTCTCAAGCTATTTCTTCTATTTTGTGGTTTTCTAGCAATACTTCCATGCTGGAGGTGTGGGGCTGAAGAAGACGTTCCTGGAGAAAAGTCCAGATCTGCTGTCCCTGCACTACGCCCTGTCCCTCTACACTCAGGCCACTGACAAACTCATCAAGACCTTTGTTCAGTCCCAGAATACACAAGGCAAGGCTCTTCCAGACATCTCGCTGTCTATAAATATCAATTACTTGTTCCAAACACCTCTTCTCAACCTTGGCAGAACATCAGGCCAAATGTATTGTTTGCAGTTAAAGGGATGGTCCACCCAAACATTTAAATTCTGTCATTAATTACTCACCCCCATGTCGTTTCAAACCTGTGAGACTTTTGTTCGTCTCCGTAACACAAAATTCAATATTTTTGATGAAATCCGAGAGCTCTCTGACCCTGCTTAGACAGCAATGCAGCTACAACGTTCGAGGCCAAGAAAGACAGTAAGAACACTGTTAAAATAGTTCATGTGACAACGTTGGTATAACCGTAATTTTATGAAGCTATGAAAATACATTTTGTGTGCAAAGAAAACAAAAATAATGACTTTTTTTGTTGTTGTTGTTGTTGTTGTTTGCATTTTTCTATTTGAATAGATGTGTTTTTCATTGAAGGTTCTATTATCAGTATAAGACTATTTAGAATTAAATATGTAACATGTCAATTATTATTATTTAAAAATATAGTTTTCTTTACTTTAAAAATAAACAGCTTTTCCATATTTGTTTATTTATTTAGCTTAATCTGGTCTCCATCTTTCCTTCTCTCCTTCACACACTTTGGGAATCCTGACACACTTTAGATGGAGATGCCCCTGGCAGAGTCATTTTAATAGATAATCCTTTAAAATGTAATTAGGGTAAACGTCACTGCTTCATTTAAGTATTTAAACACATATGAAAGCAAGTTTGTGTGTTCTTTCTTTCTTTTTTGTCTGTCTGTCTTTCTTTCCATCTCTCAAATCCTCTTCACTATGTGCTCTCAATTTCTCTCTGTATTTTTCTGCGTCCTCTCCTTCTCTTTCACCAGTTCATGGAGGGAAGGGGGTAAGGTTCACCCATAGTGAAGACGTGTACCCAGAGAAGGGTACGTTCATATGGGGCCCGGTGCTCCTGACGACCAACAACCAATCAGTGATCCACCCAAATCAGATCATGCACCTCCCATTCCAACGGGCCAATCGCATGCCCCACAACCACCCAAATGTTTCCCCAGAAAGGGCCTTGCATGTATGAGTACCTGGGAAGAACATGCTGTATGTTCACATACATTGGTCTGAAATGTATCTTGACGCTACAGCAGCAAGAAAGCCCAGGATGAAGTGTGTTTTGAATGGCAGTGAATGAGGAATGCACACACTTCTGCAGTGTGAGAGGCGCATGTGTGCACTGCGGATGACGAGCCACGAGTGAGAGACCGTGACGAAACGTGACTTTCCGAGCACTGAACCACATTGTCTAATGTAGATGTGACATTCATTTCGACTGACTCGGCTTGCCCGCATGCAGGGTCTGTTCTGCTGCTCAGCGCGATCTTCCCTCGCGACCACGCAACGTGGTTTCCCTCCCTTAGGCTCAGTCTAACAAGACAACCCTCCCTCAGCCAATCAGAGTTTGTTCCTGAGGTCAGGTGATGAGCTTTCTGTCAGTGGAGGTCAGTGAGGTTTGAGATGCCCGAGTCTATTTTACTTGATTTGATTATTAGGTTAAAGATGTATTATTTTCAAAGACATAAGAGACAAAAGGACATTTTGTTTTTTGATTACAATACATTTGATTAATATTACAATACAACATTTGAAAATCTGAAATATGAGGGTGCAACAAATCAAAAAAATGACAAAATCACCTTTAAAGTTGTCCAAAAGACGTTCTTAGCAATGCATATTACTAATCAAACATTTAGTTTTGATATATTTACAGTAGGAAATTTACTAAATGTCTTCATGAAACATGATCTTTCAGTAATGTCCTAATGATTATTGGCATAAAAGAAAAAATCGATAATTTTCACCCATATGATACATTTTTGGCTATTGCTACAAATACACCCCAGCTACTTAAGGTCCAGAGTCACAAATATATATTATTTTACTCACTTTATTTTTGTTTTGTTGACTTTCGTGGTGAAATACGACCTGGACATTTCTTGACGGTTTTCGTGACATTTACCCAGTTGCTCTTTGGTTGGAAGTAATCATAAAATGCTACGTCGACAGCATCAGCATTACCGTTAGTTCAAGCTTTTTCAGATCCCTGCTTGCTCAGACGGTTCTGCTCTGAGGAAACTGCATTATCAGCCTGTTTCTCTGACAAGCGCACACATATAACAGATGCCGAAAGAAAAGCATCTATTTTTTTATTATTACTATTTGATTGCAGCTGACCTAGATTCTGTGGAAAGATCTAGCCATTTAATTCGCTTTCAGCTAAGTGACTTCATCAGAGGCATCATTAATCAAAGGTGTTTATAAAAAAGAAAGCAAATAACTTACAATCATAAATGCATAAGATTTGTTTGTAAATATCATCCATACTTTAGGACAAAGGACTCAGCACTTTCCATTAGTGTGAATGAATGGAGATGTGTGGGAATGGATGTGGTTTTCCGCATGTACCTGCTTGCATTTAAAACCAAGTGAAAGACAGATGTTCTCCTTGTCTTCTCCTTCCTATGAATGACTGGACCAACGGACTGCACTCCCCCTTCCCCATCATGGTTATAAACCCTTCATGAGACACCAGAAATGAAGTGTGAGCACAGATGGTACACTCATGCTAATCTGAGGAAACACACTTCTCTCTGTATCGTAAACAGTTTGTTGCAGAAGAATCCTGTGAGGCATTACTTTATTTCGGTTGTCTGTGTATTGTGAGCTGATTTCATTGATTATTTCAGGTCATGGCAGATTGTTGACAGTTCATGTAGACATGAGTTTGCTAACTTGCTATTTTTTGTTAGCTGTAAAAAGCCGTTAGCGATGTACACGGACAGCGGAATAAAGTGTTCCCAATTTTGTGCCTGAACAAGCCTCACAAATTCAGATTAGAGATGTGTTGCAAGGATCACTTGTTCAGTCATTTTCAGAGCTTAATTGCATCCTGCGCAGTGCTATACGATTTTTTTTTAAAGTTCGTTAATGTATCACCCCAATTAAATAAAGTCAATTTGTTAATCTCACTGCTTTTT